>NC_057800.1:467813811-467837529 GCF_018294505.1 Triticum aestivum
GCTCCATAAAACACCGGAGAGAAAAGGGAAGGGGAGCCAAACCCCATCTTTTCCTTCTCCCAATTGGCCTCCTGCCATAGGGGGGCGCGCCACTCCTCGTGGGCTGGTGTGCTCCCCACTCATGGCCCATATGGCCCATATATTCCCCCGGGGGTGTCCGGTAACCCTCCGGTACTCCAATAAATGCATGATACCTTCTGGAACGCTTCCGGTGTCCGAATACCATCGTCCTATATATCAATCTTTACCTCTCAATCATTTCGAGACTCCTCGTCATGTTTGTGATCTCATCCGGGACTCCGAACAACCTTCGGTCACCAAATCACATAACTCATATAATACTATATCGTCAACGAACGTTAAGCGTGCGGACCCTATGGGTTCGAGAACTACGTAGAGATGACCGAGACACCTCTCTGGTCAATAACCAATAGCGGAACCTGGATGCCCATATTGGCTCCTACATATTCTACGAAGATATTTATCGGTCGAACCGTTATGATAACATATGTTATTCCCTTTGTCTGTCGGTATGTTACTAGCCCGAGATTTGATCGTCGGTATCTTCATACCTAGTTCAATCAAGTTACCGGAAAGTCTCTTTACTCGTTCCGTAATACATCTTCCTGCAACTAACTCATTAGTCACTTTGCCTGCAAGGCTTCTTATGATGTGTATTACTGAGAGGGCCCAGAGATACCTCTTCGATACTCGGAGTGACAAATCCTAATCTCGATCTATGCCAACTTAACAAACACCTTCGGAGATACCTGTAGAGCATCTTTATAATCACAGAGTTATGGTGTGACGTTTGATAGCACATAGGGCATTCCTTCGGTATCTGGGAGTTACATAATCTCATAGTCGAAGGAATATGTATTTGACATGAAGAAAGCAATAGCAATAAAATTGAGCGATCATTATGCTAAGCTAACGGATGGGTATTGTCCATCACATCATTCTCCTAATGATGTGATCCCGTTATAAAATGACAACGCATGTCTATGGTTAGGAAACCTTAACCATCTTTGATCAACGAGCTAGTCAAGTAGAGGCTCACTAGGGACGCGGTGTTTGTTTATGTATCCACACATGTATTAAGGTTTCCGGTCAATACAATTCTAGCATGAATAATATGTTGGGGAACGTAGTAATTTCAAAATTTTCCTACGCACACGCAAGATCATGGTGATGCATAGCAACAAGAGGGGAGAGTGTTGTCTACGTACCCAATGCAGACCAACTGCGGAAGCGCTGACACAACGTAGAGGAAGTAGTCGTACGTCTTCACGATCCAACCGATCAAGCACCGAAACTACGGCACCTCCGAGTTCGAGCACACGTTCAGCTCGATGACGATCCCCAGACTCCGATCCAGCAAAGTGTCGGGGAAGAGTTCCGTCAGCACGACGGCGTGGTGACGAACTTGATGCACTACAGCAGCAGGGCTTCGCCTAAACTCCGCTATAGTATTATCGAGGACTATGGTGGCAGGGGGCACCGCACACGGCTAAGGAATAGATCACGTGGATCAACTTGTGTGTTCTAGGGTGCCTCTGCCTCAGTATATAAAGGACTAGAGGGGGGAGGCTGGCCGGCCAAGGTGTGGCGCGCCAGGAGAGTCCTACTCCCTCTGGGAGTAGGATTCCCCCCCCCCCCCAATCCTAGTTGGAATAGGATTCGCGGAGGGGGAAAAGAGAGAGAGGGGGTCGGCCACCTCTCCTAGTCCTAATAGGACTAGGGGAAGGGGGAGGCGCACAGCCCATGTAGGGCTGCCTCTTCTCTTTTCCACTAAGGCCCATCATGGCCCATTTAGCTCCCGGGGGGTTCCGGTAACCTTCCCGGTACTCCGGTAAAATCCCGATTTCACCCGGAACACTTCCGATATCCAAACATAGGCTTACAATATATCAATCTTTATGTCTCGACCATTTCGAGACTCCTTGTCATGTCCGTGATCACATCCGGGACTCCGAACAACCTTCGGTACATCAAAATGCATAAACTCATAATATAATTGTCATCGTAACCTTAAGCGTGCGGGACCCTACGGGTTCGAGAACAATGTAGACATGACCGAGACACGTCTTCGGTCAATAACCAATAGCGGGACCCGGATGCCCATATTGGCTCCTACATATTCTACGAAGATCTTTATCGGTCAGATCGCATAACAACATATGTTATTCCCTTTGTCATCGGTATGTTACTTGCCCGAGATTCGATCGCCGATATTCCAGTACCTAGTTCAATCTCGTTACCGGCAAGTCTCTTTACTCGTTATGTAATACATCATCCTGCAACTAACTCATTTAGTTGCAATGCTTGCAAGGCTTAAGTGATGTGCATTACCGAGAGGGCCCAGAGATACCTCTCCGACAATCGGAGTGACAAAACCTAATCTCGAAATACGCCAACCCAACATCTACCTTTGGAGACACCTGTAATGCTCCTTTATAATCACCAAGTTACGTTGTGACGTTTGGTAGCACCCAAAGTGTTCCTCCGGCAAACGGGAGTTGCATAATCTCATAGTTATAGGAACATGTATAAGTCATGAAGAAAGCAATAGCAACATACTAAACGATCGGGTGCTAAGCTAATGGAATGGGTCATGTCAATCAGATCATTCAACTAATGATGTGATCCCATTAATCAAGTAACAACTATTTTGTCTATGGTTAGGAAACATAACCATCTTTGATTAATGAGCTAGTCAAGTAGAGGCATACTAGTGACACTTTGTTTGTCTATGTATTCACACAAGTATTATGTTTCCGGTTAATACAATTCTAGCATGAATAATAAACATTTATCATGATATAAGGAAATAAATAATAACTTTATTATTGCCTCTAGGGCATATTTCCTTCAGTCTCCCACTTGCACTAGAGTCAATAATCTAGTTCACATCGCTATGTGATTAACACCAATAGTTCACATCTTTATGTGATTGGTTCACATCTCCATGTGACTAACACCCAAAGGGTTTACTAGATTCAATAATCTAGTTTACATCGCTATGTGATTAACACCCAAAGAGTGATCATGTTTTGCTTGTGAGAGAAATTTAGTCAACGGGCCTGCCATATTCAGATCCGTATGTATTTTGCAAAATTCTATGTCTACAATGCTCTGCACGGAGCTACACTAGCTAATTGCTCCCACTTTCAATATGTATCCAGATTGAGATTTAGAATCATCTGGATCAGTGTCAAAAACTTGCATCGACATAACCCTTTACGATGAACCTTTTTGTCACGTCCATAATCGAGAAACATATCCTTATTTCACTAAGGATAATTCTGACCGTTGTCCAGTGATCTACTCCTAGATCACTATTGTACTCCCTTGCCAAATCAGTGCAGGGTATACAATAGATCTGGTACACAACATGACATACTTTATAGAACCTATGGCCAAGGCATAGGGAATGACTTTCATTCTCTTTCTATCTTCTGCCGTGGTCGGGCTTTGAGTCTTACTCAACTTCACACCTTGTAATACAGGCAAGAACTCTTTCTTTGACTGCTCCATTTTGAACTACTTCAAAATCTTGTCAAGGTATGTACTCATTGAAGAAACTTATCAAGCGTCTTGATCTATCTCTATAGATCTTGAATCTCAATATGTAAGCAGCTTTACCGAAGTCTTTCTTTGAAAAACTCCTTTCAAACACTCCTTTATGCTTTGCAGAATAATTCTACATTATTTCCGATCAACAATATGTCATACACATATACTTATCAGAAATGATGTAGTGCTCCCACTCACTTTCTTGTAAATACAGGCTTCACCGCAAGTCTGTATAAAACTATATGCCTTGATCAACTTATCAAAGCATATATTCCAACTCCGAGATTCTTGCACCAGTCCATAGATGGATCGCTGGAGCTTGCATATTTAGTTAACACCTTTAGGATCGACAAAACCTTCTAGTTGCATCGTATACAACTCTTCTTTAGTAAATCCATTAAGGAATGCAGTTTTGTTTATCCATTTGCCAGATTTCATAAAATGCGGCAATTGCTAACATGATTCGGACAGACTTAAGCATAGATACGAGTGAGAAAATCTCATCGTAGTCAACACCTTGAACTTGTCGAAAACCTTTTTGCGACAATTCTAGATTTGTAGATAGTAACACTACTATCAACGTCCGTCTTCCTCTTGAAGATCCATTTATTCTCAATTGCTTGCCGATCAGTGGGCAAGCCAACCAAAGTCCATACTTTGTTCTCATACATGGATCATATCTCAGATTTCATGGCCTCAAACCATTTCACGGAATCTGGGCTCATCATCGCTTCCTCATAGTTCGCAAGTTCGTCATGGTCTAGTAACATGACTTCCAGAACAGGATTACCGTACCACTCTGGTGCGGATCTTACTCTGGTTTACCTACGAGATTTGGTAGTAACTTGATCTGAAGTTACATGATCATCATCATTAGCTTCCTCACTAATTGGTGTAGTAGTCACAGGAACAGATTTCTGTGATGAACTACTTTCCAATAAGGGAGCAGGTACAGTTACCTCATCAAGTTCTACTTTCCTCCCACTCACTTCTTTCGAGAGAAACTCCTTCTCTAGAAAAACTCCGAATTTAGCAACAAAAGTCTTGCCTTCGGATTTGTGATAGAAGGTGTACCCAACAGTCTCCTTTGGGTATCCTACGAGGACATATTTCTCCGATTTGGGTTTGAGCTTATTAGGATGAAACTTTTTCATATAAGCATCACACCCCCAAACTTTAAGAAACGACAACTTTGGTTTCTTGCCAAACCACAGTTCAGATTGTGTCGTCTCAACGGACTTAGATGGTGCCCTATTTAACGTGAATGCAGCTGTCTCTAATGCATAACCCCAAAACGATAGTGGTAGATCGGTAAGAGACATCATAGATCGCACCATATCTAATAAAGTACGGTTATGATATTCGGACACACCATTATGTTGTGGTGTTCCAGGTGGCATGAGTTTGTGAAACTATTCCACATTGTTTTAATTGAAGACCAAACTCGTAACTCAAATATTTTACTTCTGCGATCATATCGTAGAAATTTTTCATTTTTGTTACGATGATTTTCCACTTCACTCTGAAATTCTTTGAACTTTTCAAATGTTTCAGACCTTTGTTTCATCAAGTAGATATACTCATATCTGCTCAAATCATCTGTGAAGATCAGAAAATAATGATACCTATCGCGAGCCTCAATATTCATCGGACCACATACATCAGTATGTATGATTTCCAACAAATCTGTTGCTCGCTCCATTGTTCCGGAGAACGGCGTTTTAGTCATCTTGCCCATAAGGCATGGTTTGCAAGCATCAAGTGATTCATAATCAAGTGATTCCAAAATCCCATTAGTATGGAGTTTCTTCATGCGCTTTACACCAATATGACCTAAACGGCAGTGCCACAAATAAGTTGCACTATCATTATTAACTTCGTATCTTTTGGTTTCAATATTATGAATATGTGTATCATTAAGATTGAGATCCAATGAACTATTTTCATTGGGTGTGTAACCATATAAGGTTTTATTCATGTAAACAGAACAACAATTTATTCTTTTACTTAAATGAATAACCGTATTACAATAAACATGATCAAATCATATTCATGCTCAATGCAAACACCAAATAACACTTATTTAGGTTCAACACTAATCCCGAAAGTATAGGGAGTGTGTGATGATGATCATATCAATCTTGGAAACACTTCCAACACACATCATCACTTCACCCTTAACTAGTCTCTATTTATTCTGCAACTCCCATTTCGAGTTACTGATCTTAGCAACTGAACTAGTATCAAATACTGAGGGGTTGCTATAAACACTAGTAAAGTACACATCAATAACATGTATACCAAATATACTTATGTTCACTTTGCCATCCTTCTTATCTGCCAATCACTTGGGGTAGTTCCGCTTCCAGTGACCAGTCCCTTTTGCAGTAGAAGCACTTACTCTCAGGCTTAGGATCAGACTTGGGCTTCTTCACTTTGAGCAACAACTTGCTTGCTGTTCTTTTTGAAGTTCCCCTTCTTCCCTCTGCCCTTTTCTTGAAACTAGTGGTCTTGTCTACCATCAACACTTGATGTTTTTCTCGATTTCTACCTTCGTCAATTTCTGCATTGCGAAGAGCTTGGGAATCGTTTCCGTTATCCCTTGCATATCTCACGAAGTTTTACTAACTTGGTGATGGTGACTAGAGAATTCTGTCAATCATTATCTTATCTGGAAGATTAACTCCCACTTGATTCAAGCGATTGTAGTACTCAGACAATCTGGGCACATGCTCACTAGTTGAGCGATTCTCCTCCATCTTTTAGCTATAGAACTTGTTGGAGACTTCATATCTCTCAACTCGGGTATTTGCTTGAAATATTAACTTCAACTCCTGGAACATCTCATATGCTCCATGATGTTCAAAACGTCTTTGAAGTCCCGATTCTAAGCCGTCAAGCATGGTGCACTAAACTATCAAGTAGTCATCATATTGAGCTAGCCAAACGTTCATAACGTCTGTATCTGCTCCTGCAATAGGTCTGTCACCTAGCGGTGCATCAAGGACATAATTCTTATGTGCAGCAATGAGGATAAACCTCAGATCACGGATCCAATCCGCATCTTTGCTACTAACATCTTTCAACACAATTTTCTCTAGGAACATATCAAAATAAACACAGGGAAACAACAACGCGAGCTATTGATCTACAACATAATTTGCAAAATACTACCAGGACTAAGTTCATGATAAATTTAAGTTCAATTAATCAAATTACTTAAGAACTCCCACTTAGATAGACATCCCTCTAATCCTCTAAGTGATCACGTGATCCAAATCAACTAAACCATAACCGATCATCACGTGAAATGGAGTAGTTTTCAATGGTGAACATCGTTATGTTGATCATATCTACTATATGATTCACGCTCGACCTTTCGGTCTCCGTGTTCCGAGGCCATATCTGCATATGCTAGGCTCGTCAAGTTTAACCCGAGTATTCTGCGTGTGCAAAACTGGCTTGCACCCGTTGTAGATGGACGTAGAGCTTATCACACCCGATCATCACGTGGTGTCTGGGCACGACGAACTTTGGCAACGGTGCATACTCAGGGAGAACACTTCTTGATAATTAGTGAGAGATCATCTTATAATGCTACCGTCAATCAAAGCAAAAATAAGATGTATAAAAGATAAACATCATATGCAATCAAAATATGTGACATGATATGGCCATCATCATCTTGCTTCTTTGATCTCCATCTCCAAAGTACTGTCATGATCTATATCGTCACTGGCATGACACCATGATCTCCATCATCTTGATCATATCAATGTGTCATCACGTGGTCGTCTCGCCAACAATTGCTCTTGCAACTATTGCTATCGCATAGTGATAAAGTAAAGCAATTATTTGGCGCTTGCATCTTATGCAATAAAGAGACAACCATAAGGCTTTTGCCAATTGCCGATAACTTTAACAAAACATGATCATCTCATACAACAACTTATATCTCATCACGTTTTGACCATATCACATCACAACATGCCCTGCAAAAACAAGTTAGACGTACTCTACTTTGTTGTTGCAAGTTTTACGTGGCTGCTACGGGCTTAAGCAAGAACCAATCTTACCTACGCATCAAAACCACAACGATAGTTTGTCAAGTTGGTGATGTTTTAACCTTCGCAAGGACCGGACGTAGCCATACTCGGTTCAACTAAAGTTGGAGAAACTGTCACCCGCAAGCCACCTATGTGCAAAGCACGTCGGGAGAACCGGTCTCGCGTAAGCGTACGCGTAATGTCGGTTCGGGCCGCTTCATCCAACAATACCGCCGAACCAAAGTATGACATGCTGGTAAGCAGTATGACTTATATCGCCCACAACTCACTTGTGTTCTACTCGTGCATATAACATCAACACATAAAACCTAGGCTCGGATGCCACTGTTGGGGAACGTGGTAATTTCAAAATTTTCCTATGCACACGCAAGATCATGGTGATGCATAGCAACGAGAGGGGAGAGTGTTGTCTACGTACCCAACGCAGACCGACTGCGGAAGCGCTGACACAACATAGAGGAAGTAGTCGTATGTCTTCACGATCCAACCGATCAAGCACCGAAACTACGGCACCTCCGAGTTTGAGCACACGTTCAGCTCGATGACGATCCCCGAACTTCGATCCAGCAAAGTGTCGGGGAAGAGTTCCATCGGCACGACGGCGTGGTGACGAACTTGATGCACTACAGCAGCAGGGCTTCACCTAAACTCCGCTACAGTATTATCGAGGACTATGGTGGCAGGGGGCACCGCACACGGCTAAGGAATAGATCACGTGGATCAACTTGTGTGTTCTAGGGTGCCTCTGCCTCAGTATATAAAGGACTAGATGGGGGAGGCTGGCCGGACAAGGTGTGGAGCGCCAGGAGAGTCCTACTCCCTCTGGGAGTAGGATCCCCCCCCCCCCCAATCCTAGTTGGAATAGGATTCGCGGAGGGGGAAAAGAGAGAGAGGGGGCCGGCCACCTCTCCTAGTCCTAATAGGACTAGGGGAAGGGGGAGGCGCACAACCCATGTAGGGCTGCCTCTTCTCTTTTCCACTAAGGCCCATCATGGCCCATTTAGCTCCCGGGGGGTTCCGGTAACCTTCCCGGTACTCCGGTAAAATCCCGATTTCACCCGAAACACTTCCGATATCCAAACATAGGCTTCCAATATATCAATCTTTATGTCTCGACCATTTTGAGACTCCTCGTCATGTCCGTGATCACATCCGGGACTCCGAACAACCTTCGGTACATCAAAATGCATAAACTCATAATATAACTATCATCGTAACCTTAAGCGTGCGGACCCTACGGGTTCGAGAACAATGTAGACATGACCGAGACACGTCTTCGGTCAATAACCAATAGCGGGACCTGGATGCCCATATTGGCTCCTACATATTCTACGAAGATCTTTATCGGTCAGACCGCATAACAACATACGTTGTTCCCTTTGTCATCGGTATGTTACTTGCCCGAGATTTGATCGTCGGTATTCGAGTACCTAGTTCAATCTCGTTACCAGCAAGTCTCTTTACTCGTTCTGTAATATATCATCCCGCAACTAACTCATTTAGTTGCAATGCTTGCAAGGCTTAAGTGATGTGCATTACCGAGAGGGCCCAGAGATACCTCTCCGACAATCAGAGTGACAAAACCTAATCTCGAAATACGCCAACCCAACATCTACCTTTGGAGACACCTGTAATGCTCCTTTATAATCACCCAGTTACGTTGTGACGTTTGGTAGCACCCAAAGTGTTCCTCCGGCAAACGGGAGTTGCATAATCTCATAGTTATAGGAACATGTATAAGTCATGAAGAAAGCAATAGCAACATACTAAACGATCGGGTGCTAAGCTAATGGAATGGGTCATGTCAATCAGATCATTCAACTAATGATGTGATCCCATTAATCAAATAACAACTATTTTGTCTATGGTTAGGAAACATAACCATCTTTGATTAATGAGCTAGTCAAGTAGAGGCATACTAGTGACACTTTGTTTGTCTATGTATTCACACAAGTATTATGTTTCCGGTTAATACAATTCTAGCATGAATAATAAACATTTATCATGATATAAGGAAATAAATAATAACTTTATTATTGCCTCTAGGGCATATTTCCTTCATAATAAACATTTATCATGAATAAAGAAATATAAAATAACAACTTTGTTATTGCCTCTAGGGCATATTTCCTTCAGATGTTGCCTTCTTGGACGTGGTTGCCGAATCCACCAGGGATGCGGCTAGGTAACATGCTGTAAGTACTAAAGTTTATGTGGCGTCGTTTCTTAAGTGAGGGGTAAATTAGTCATTAGGAGGGATCTGATTTATCCATAGGTTGATCGTCTCGCACTCTGGTGCGCCTGGTGCAGAATCTTCCAACATGGAAGTTGTTCCATTTGGTTCAATTTGGAGTAATGCACCTTTATTTCCTTCCATATGTGTTTTTCCCTACCAAACAATGGAAAATGAGTTTTGTTCTCTCTTGAAGGGTAAGGGTTAGAAAGAACCGAGAAATAATAAAAAGCTGATGAAAACCAAGTGAAAATTCATTATAAAAAGTCACAAATTCTTGAGCCATCAGAGTCTCGCATTGATCGATCGATACTGGGGGCTCCTATATACTATAGCGTGCGATTGCAATGCATACAACTTCTCCAACTATCGCGCACCACACATAGAAGAAGGCTATAGTGAGAGACTCGCATCGATCGATTAATCTTGTTCTTTGTAATGTGATGTCTCGAGCAAACAATGGGGGCCTCCTCTATACAACCGCCCAACAGGGGCATCGATCAACCGATGGGGGGCCTACAACTACTGCACACAACCATTGATCCAGTCTCGCGTCAATCGCTCAGGGTTCAGTAATGTGAAGGCTCGCACAATGTATGAGATCATGCAAACTACCCTGCATCTTGCTCTGGCCCGACCACCCACCATACACATGCAAGGGGAACTCGCCCAAGAAATCACCAAAAAAATTCTCACCTTCACTTCTACCATAATTTTTTTACGTCATTGAAGGACCCAAAAAAATTCATGCAGGTGCCTCGTCTGTCCGCCCAGGACTAAAGTTCCTTTTTCTATCACGGAAGTAGGTGCCCATCACATCCATGATAATACGGTTTTTTGTCACTATTATTTTAATGAAAGTGTCACTTTCATGACTGAAAATATTTTCGTTCGGGTCAAAATCTCACGGATGTTTTTTTTTCTTGTAGTGATTTTCTCTGGAATTTTTCTAGCTCTGCGAAAATTTGTTTTCTTCATTCTCTCTCTCTCTCCATTTGGTCCTTTCCGACAGCTTTCCAACACTTCCCCATCCTTATTGCAAACTTGCAACATGAAATGAAAAGGTTATGAGAATGGTGACGTAATAGGTAAAAATGGTCATAACTGAGCAATTTGAGATAAGAAATCGTGATACAAAATCGACGTATTACCAACCATCGCAGATGGGACCTGTCACATGTGTATTTGAAAGTTGGCACCCTTTTTTTCTTTTCAGGAATTCAAACATGAACTTTGAATCAATCTCGTTTGCAAAATTATGCAGGCTTTGTTTAAAGGAGGGCATCAAGTGATGCACGCAACCCTTTTTATTGCCATGTATTGTTTTTTTTTACAAAGAAACATGACTCAAAAGCATTGCGACATGAATGAAATGATACAGTTTGTGCATCACATATTCTATTACTAGACCGTCATTCCTATAGGTTGAACGTAGCCCGTTCCATTGTCAAATCTCGAGTTTCTTATCAAGGTAGTTTAATCTTTCAGTGGAAGTCGATGTTTCGATAGATAAAGAGGGGATCCTTGTACATGTGGATGTGGTGTGCATGTGCATAAACGGTTTTCTTAAAATGTTTACTGTGGTAGGAAGCATGTCACATAAAAATTCTATAGATGCCTTAAGAACTCTGAAGTCGGCCACCCCGAGTCAAAATAGCAAATCTGAAGATGCACAAAGGAACAAGCGCCACATGACAGTGGACACTTTCGCACCCGATAATTTAACAGTTGATGGGCCGATGGTAGACTTGGTCAAATGAGGTGGCAGCCAACCAACAACAACAACTACAACTGCTAATTGTATGCAGTGCAAGTAGTAGTAACAGTTATATGCACAGCAAGTTGGGCGAGTCTAAACCTTTTATAACCCTGCGCAGCATCCTGTGATGACCTGGGACTGGGACTGGGAGGTAGACTCATGTTGCTGTCGCGTGTGATCCACTGCCTCATTTGTTTGACCTCCTCCAAACTCCTTCTAGTCCTATATAATTTCTCTGAGATCTGAAGAGGGATTCGAAATTCTGATCCCCTACTAGAATAGACGAGGTTCACCTGCTCCACATCGTTGCGGGCACGATTGCCACCGGCCAGTGTGCCGAATTTGAATTTGTGCCGTGAGGGAGACACCCGCAGCAAAAAGATTCCAGCGCAATGTGTGCGAATCGAGCTTTCGCTTGTTTTTTAGGTGCTCCGTAACCAGAGCAGCGTGGTCTGGTTCGAAATGATGGTAGTTCACTGATGAAAATGACAAGTCGGTCTGGCTCTGGCTGCAAGACTATGGTAAGCATCTGGCCTTGTCACGGTCCATTCTCCTCCCTCTCTTTGTGTCATTTGTTTGGGCGTAAGCCTGAAAAGGTTGACCCGTATCCAGCATCCCTGGCCATAAATCCCATGACGACATACTTGACCGATCCCACTGGCCGCACGTCGCTCTCGGGCGCGCTCCACGTCGCCATCCGGCCGTCCGGACGCCGACCGAGCGACGTCCGCCGCGCCGGGCTGCGCTTCGGCGACGTCGCACGCACGCGCCGCTCCCGCGCGGACGCCCCATCCTTTGTGCCATTCTGATCCACCCGACGGCCGGCGCAGCGTGGAGGACGCAAACGGCGCCGATCGTACCGTGTCGCACCGCACGGGCACGGGCCAGGGGCGCGCGCAACACGTGCTCTCCTTCAATTTGATCGATCAGCCTTGCACTTGCACGGCCAGCCGGCCATCGAGCGTGACATGTGCCGAACCGTACGCCCCAAAGTTCACTCACATCACATGCCCCGGCCCTCTCTCCGCCCCAAACCAAAATTCGAAGCCTACATACAAATTCTAGGTATCTCTGCACACATACCACTACAATCCACTTAGCATATAGCTTTGCCAATGCATGTTGCATGATGTGATTTGACAGCTCGTAAAAAGTTCGCGCATATTGGGCTAGCTAGGCTCCATTGGAACGATACTTAAACAATATTCTTGCTTTCCGTTCCTTCTCTTCACATGTGATGAAGAGATGATTGTACTAGTTAACATGTGAAGAGACGTACGTGCACGCAAGAGAGATGTGTTTTCCTTGGCCACGAATGGCCAGTGCACTAGGAGCTGTGCGTGACTAGCTAGCTAGCTAGCTAGGTTTGCCGACCGTAGCTTAGCACTAGCTAGTTGTTTGGTGGTGATTCGCGGGCACAAAACTCCGCAATCACCTCTAATTCTTGTACTCATTCGGCGATGGGTGAGAGGAGATGGAAAGCGATAGTACGTATGAGCATAGGGTAAAGTACGCTCCATATATCTGTGATTTATTACTTGTATATAATTAGATTTCGTCCGACGCTCCTAGAAATATTTGTCGACTGATTAGTTAATTTGCTGTAAGAAGCATGCATGCTTTGTTTTTGTGTGCTTTACTTACCAAAGTGGAGACAACTTTGATGCTTGCACGGCATGGAACAATCAACAACGAAATAGTTTAATCCCAGGGCTTGACTTGATCTGGTTACACAGACCTAACCGAGTCAAACTCATCTCTTAGCTTGGACCACCAACGTGCATGTTCAACTTGGACCAGTGACCTCTGCCTCACATGAGCATGATGCCATGCCATGCATGCATGCATGCATTGTTCCATCAGTACGATTTATCTCCTCGTAATTTGCTTGTATCTCCACTGTGTGCGTTTTTTTCTGGCTGTTGTGCCAATTAACATGCCAGTGCATGAGGCTCATTTTTCTTACATTTATTAGTTTGTCCTTGGGGTATTATATTTTGTTGAACTTTACTCGAATGATGAACTCTGGAATAATCAATAAAAGTGTGTGTTAGAGCAGGCCTTGGGGTATTATATTTTGCATATTGTCAGTAGACGACTCTCTCATGTCTCATTCAAAGAAAAAAGATCATGTTTACAGGCGGCCTATATGGATCACGCATGGTCTACATGCGGTGATGCTTATTCACGCAATCACTAGGATCTTTTCTTTTCCACGTTCAAAGAGGCACTCCTGCCGCCAGTGCAGGAACAGCATTCAACGATAACAACATCTGGGCACTGCCATTTTTTCCATCGAGCACGTTTTGACACCGGCAAAAGATCCAAAGCTAGCCCACAATGTTGAAAAATGTTGCCATGTCTCAGTTTCACCCTGCATGCCGTTCGCTCTTCCGACTAGATAGATAGAGGAGAGCCACCGGCTTGACTGGGTCGCAGTCCCGCCCTAGCCATATGATATGTCTCTCTGGTCGTCGTAGAAAAGGAGAGGAAAGGTGCCATGCAAGTGGTGGGGTCTGATGGGCCGGGAGACCTCTCATTTCCGATCCCCTTCGAGATAACACGACGCGGAGAAAGCATGGCTTTTTCTAGTCTGAGACTGGCCTGCTTTCCTGTTCATTCTGAAAGTGATCTGAGTTGGGAGTTGCAACTGCTGGCCTTGCCCTTCCCACTTTTCGCCTCAGCTTTCTGGAAGAAGATTTTACGTGGATCTCTTGGGTTTGGTTTCTTTGCTTTGCTCTGCCTCCTGGAGATAAAGGAGATATATCATGCATGATATGCCAAGCTGAATGGTGGTTTGGTCAGTCAATGCGTGACATGGGAGAGGGTCCATGGGGCAAAGGGAGAGCATTTCTGTGCTGACACATTTACCGATTGTTTATCATTTCCCTTTAATTGCATGCATCATCACCCAACTGATACTCCTACCTACGGAAGGCTTTTAGGGCCAATTCTTTTGGGTAATTCTCCCAGAGTTGACCCCCTCCCCAGCTTCTCCCAGAATTGCTATTTGATATTTTTTTTACAATTCCTAGCTAATTAGACCTTAACTAGCTAGGAATTGTAAAAAAAGATGAAGTGGCAATTCTGGGGGAAGCTGGAGAGGGGGTCAATTCTGGGAGAATTGCCCAAAAGAGCTGGCCCTTAGTATCAGATTCAACCTCATGTGATCAATCTCTGTCTACTTCACGTGGCCTGCTCAATGCACGGCTGCACAATGCAAACATATTTCTCAAGGCAGATTGGCATGGTAAATACTACTGTACGAAGCAGTCTCTGATTTGCCATAAGCTAGACCACCTAGGGTTTCTATCCTTGTGAAGATAACGAGTTCATGAAATACTAGGATGCATGAAAGCATATGAAACCTTTCCTGCCGTTGCGCAAATACCAAATTAAGTTACCATCAAAGCTGGCTTGAGTAAGTAGGAGTATTGGTCCAAGATCGTTAGAGGAGTGGACTGACCACTGACCGTGCAGAGTTTACATATGGGCCGGTAGCAGGTGCATGATGTTGTTACTCCCAGATAATTTTCTTGGGCCCCTTTTGACTTCCCTGTAGATCGATCAGGTGCCCAGTCGGGTACACAGCACGTATATATCCAGGAGGGACAGTATTTCTATACACGTAAAGCCATTTGCAGTTTGTCTCATTCCCCCTCTTTCTGTGTGGCAGAGAATCTTCACGCCCAAGTCACGTTCAGTCTGTTCACACTTCACTGGGGGCTCCAATGCAATGATCACCTGTTCTTAGATGAGAAAGCTCGAGAGCGGAAAAGGATTCGTCCGGTTTGGATGCTTATTCTCTTCTTTCTTTATTCAATTTTTCTCACTTTACTCGTCACAGTTCAAGCAGTGGCAGTATATCATACTATATGTTCCCGCAAAAAAAAAATCATACTATATGTATAAGAGCAACTCCAACGGGCGACCCATTTCGTTCGCGGGCGTCTGTTTGGATCGGCGCGGACAGAAAAGTCGGCCCAACGCACCAACACAAACGGATGCGCGTCCGTTTTTTATCCGCCTGCCGACCCATTCCTGACTTATTTATGAGTCGGATTTGCATCGGCGCGGACACGAGACGGATGCGCGCGCTCGCCTTCTCCTCCCCCTGGCCCGCTGGTCGGTGACAGTCTCCACCATTTTCCTCCATTTCTCCCAAAAAAACCTCCCGCCCACCATGGACGACGACCTCGACGCCACCGCCGGCCTCGCCTCGTCCGGCATGACAACCGGGCCCTCTGGCAAAGGCAAGTCTCGCGCCCCCCGCAAGACCGTCGTCGCGCCCAAGCCAAAGAAGACGCTGACATCCGAATAGCAGGCAAGGGAGTCGGCAAAAAGGAAGGGCCGGAGGCACGCGGCAGATGCGAGGGACGGAGCCATCGCGGCAACCGCCGTCGCCGCTGCCGCGCAGCAGGACGTCACCAATGTCCGCGTCGCGGCGGCAACGAGGGAGGTACTCTATATGCTAGGGTTAGACCCTAGCCAGCACTGCCTCATCAACGCCGCCCTCTTTTGTGTCATTCTGTTTATGTTTGCGTGTCCATTTTCAAACCATTTGCCAATATGCTTGCATGAAATACATTTGTAGGCATTCCAAGCTTTGTAGGCATTCAAGGTCTAACACAATGGTAAGTGCTTCAACCTTTTCCATTGCTTTAGGGTTATCAAAGACAAGGAGAAGTTCAAGACGCAATATGCCGCCCTCAAGTCACGTGGAGGGAAGCAAGCCGTGGAGGAGGTTGGGAACGGCGAGAAGGCACGGCCGTGGAGGAAGACCGACTCCAAGGTGGACAAGCGGGATGCGGCATCCAACTGAAGGTAATATGCCCTAGAGGCAATAATAAAGTTGTTATTTTATATTTCCTTATTCATGATAAATGTTTATTATTTATGCTAGAATTGTATTGATCGGAAACTTAAATACATAAACAAATACCGTGTCCGTAGTGAGCCTTTACTAGACTAGCTCGTTGATCAAAGATAGTTAAGGTTTCCTAACAATGGACATGTGTTGTCATTTGATAAGGGGATCACATCATTAGGAGAATGATGTGATGGACAAGACCCATCCGTTACCTTAGGATAATGATCGTTCAGTTTATTGCTATTGCTTTCTTCATGTCAAATACATATTCCTTCGACTATGAGATTAAGCAACTCCTGGATACCGGAGGAATACCTTGTGTGCTATCAAACGCCATAACGTAACTGGGTGATCATAGAGATGCTCTACATGTATCCTCGAAGGTGTTTGTTAAGTTGACATAGATCAAGATTAGGATTTGTCACTCCGAGTTTCGGAGAGGTATCTCTGGGCCCTCTCGGTAATACACATCATAAGAAGCCTTACAAGCAAAGTGACTAAGGAATTAGTTGCAAGATGATGTATTACGGAACGGGTAAAAAGACTTGTCGGTAACGAGATTGAACTGGGTATAGAGATGCCGACGATTGAATCTCGGGCAAGTAACATACCGATGGACAAAAAAAATATGTATGTTGTCATAAGGTTCAACCGATAAAGATCTTCGTAGAATATGTAGGAGTCAATATGAGCATCCAGATTTCGCTATTGGTAATTGACTCCTCGACACAGTTCGAGCAGTGGCAGTATCATCATACTCGTATCTGTATAAACCAGGCGGATACGGGGCCTGAAATCACTATCCCAGCTGATAAGCAATGCCACATTTAGGCCATGTAGCACATAAATGCCCGGGCCTTCTCCCACCATGCACGGCCGGAAAAGAGGTGTCGGGTCACTGTCGAAAGCCATGGAGCTGCCCGAGGACTAGGAATCGGGCTCGCCGTCGCCGGGGCCCTAGAGCGAAAACCTATGCACTGCACTCGATCCCATCGAGCTCAGCAGCCACCCGATTCACACCAAGAAAGAGGAGAATGTGGCTGGAGCCGTGGAGCGGCGCAGTACCTGGCTGTGACGCCACGCCCCCACGCATGTCGTCCTGTCAACTCGTTGCGTCCGTCCGGCGCGCTCTGCGCAAGAGAGGCAGAACCCGACGCGAAAACGCGTCCCGGCGCGGGGATCCATGCACGGCATCGGCCATTGCCATGTGCGGGCAGCCACGGCCACATGCCGCAGAGGTACACGCGATGCAAGGCGAGGATGGATGTCAACCCTACCTATTGTCCGGTCTCTCCATCGGATCTCGTCATTCCGTTCCGGCTGGCGACACGCGCAACGTTACAAAAGGAGAGGGATCAGTGAAAAGATGCGTGCCCCGCTTGTCCGGCCTATGAGTTGGTTCCCGCATGATTCATTCACTTCGTTTTGCATCGGTGTCTGTAGCGCTTTGTACAATCTTGTCGAACCGTCGGATGGGCAAGCGGATACGATAATGGTGATCTAAGCGAGTGTGAAGTCAAATGCTCAATATTTTTCAGTTCACGCCGTGCTTCTCCGGTCTCTAGCGTGTTTTTTTAAAGAGGAATCTTGCCTAGTGGTGCATAGGCAGGTTGGATCCGGGTTTGCAAGTCGAAGTGCTGTCGGCATGATGGTCGCTCTTGCATTCATCTTGTTTTCCGTGCAGCCATTTCCCTTCCGTAGCAGGCATATACCCTGCCGTGTAGTAGTACTAGTAGCATATTGTTGTGGTTTCGCGATGACCATCATGATATTTAACGTTTGACAGCGGAGGGCGATTTGCATGGACGTCTGCATTCTACACGATCTATGCATACCACAGTGCGTGCTTTTACGATTTTGTTAATTCTTAGTCATATATGAGTTTCTTAGTCCTTAGGCAACACCAAGTCACCAAGGACAGTTGATTCTTGAGAATTGAGATCCGTGCAAAATTTCTTTATTTTTTAACTATAGGATTAAGCACTACATTTATTCGTTCACTATTATAAGTTGTTTTAAATATTTTAATATAAGCTACGTACGAACTGAATTGAGTGAGCAAACACACTAAAATGGTCAATATACATCCAATTAATAAAAAAGTTACAACATCTTATAATAGTGAACTGAGGGAGTACTAGTTATGGGTAGAAGGGTTTTCTTGTCAAAAAAATTTCAAAATATAAACATCTATTTGAGATATATTAAAAGCATTTTTGTAAACAAGTTTTTTAGAAAAATATTTTAGGGAAAATGCATGAGTTTAATTTCTTATGTGTGTACATTTTCTTGACACACCTAAAGACATTTTTTCTGACATATAGAGCATTTTTTAGAAGATACATGGCTTTTTAAATATTACATGAGCATTTTCCTATGCACATGATTTCCTTTTTGCAAGGAATACTTTTTCACATGATTTTTAGAAACTGGATATCTAAATTCTAACAAAATAAATATATATTTTTTGTTAGACTGAACATTTTTATAAGCAATTCCCCACAAATAGATCATTTTTTAACATTATATGAACATTTTTACATAAATATGAATATTTGTTTCTGCAATCAAAAGTTTTTCACTTGCTTTTTGGAAACTGGATAGATAAACTATTGAAATAAAAAAAATGTCGAGATGACGCATGGAGCACTGATTCATTGACCAGGCGTATCATTTATTCGGTTCTTTTTCTGTAGTGGTTTAACTTAGACTGGTCCTTTCATTATTATTTTTGCTTTTCTTGGCTTTTTCAGTGTCCTTATTTCGTTTTTATTTCCTTTTCCCTATTTTTATTTTATTTAAGTTTTACTTTTATGCATTTTAAATTCATGAAAACATGTTCTCGTAATTTTTTTTGAATATCTTCTAGGATATGAGAATATCCTTTTAAAACTTAATCCTTCTCTGACATACATTAACATTTCTAAATGAAAGAAAGTTCCCTAAATACCATTTTTTAGAAAATTGTGATTTTTTTAAATGCATGAATATTATTTACAAAACAGAAATAATTTGAAAAGGTCATTTAAAAAAAATACTCATAGATTTTTTTAGTTAGTGACATTAAAATTCCCGCACATTTTAAAATATTTATTATGAAATTTTCTTAAATTTTGAAAAGATCCCTAGACAATGATTTTAGTCCTAGTTTGATATATTTTTAAATCTGACAAACCAGATTCGCAGTTGCGCTTTTAAGAAGAAAAATGATTGGGAAACAATACAGTAAACAAACTGGAAGTCCATGCAGCAAAGGAACGTAAGGCCAACTCCACCGTGCGACCCTATCCTGTCCGGCCCCGTTCGTTTGGAGTAAAAGGAATAAAAAAGGCGGCCCAGCGCGCGGGAGCAAACGGACTTTTGTCCGCTTTGTGTCCGCTTTCGACCCATTTCCGGCCCAAACTTGCGCCGCTTTTGGGGTGAAACGGACACCATGCGGACACGCGGGTCGTCTGCGCGTGTCCTCCCCTGGCCCGCCCGTCGGTGGCACAAGACGGGCCTTTTTCTATCCGCTCCCCTCCCTCCCTCCGGCCGCACCCCCTCCACTCTTCCCCACTCTTCCCGTCGCTGCCGCCGCCACCGCTGCCATTGCAGCCGTGCAGTTCGGACGCGAGCTCGCCCAACCCCTTCCCCTCGGCGCCGGGTTCGGACGCGACCACGGCCACCTGGTTTGCGCACCCGCCGGCCGGTTTTGGGGCGGATCCGGTCGGTCTTGAGCTCGGCCGGCTGTGGGAGGCCGGGCCGCGGCATGGACTGGCCGGGCACCTCGCCGGAAGGCCCTGGCAGGGCCGCAAGGCCACATGCAGGCAGTGGCTCCTCCTCTAGCCGCTCGGATCTGCACCGTCGGTGGTCCGCCGGCAGATACACGAATGGCGGTCGGCCAGGCTCGGTGCTTGCCCAAAAGCTCGCCGGCGCACCGTTGCCACTCATTAAGTGCGACCACTGCCCAAGGATGGTCGTGCGCCGCGTGTCTACAACGCCGGAACATCCCGGATGGGTGTTCATCAAGTGCTTAAACGATGGGGTATGCGCTTTTTTTAGCTTCGGTTTGTGCTCTAGATTTAACTAGTTGTGCTAACTTCAAATTTTGTTGTGTACAACGGATGCAAGTTTTGGTATTGGGAAGAAGAGTACATCGATATATTAATAGAGCGAAATTTAGTACATGTTCGTGCACTTTTAGCTAGCATAGAGGCTGTAAATGAGACAAGTGCACTTGTTGCTAGATTAGAGGCTAGACACGAGACTAGGTGTGAGGAGGAAGCAACATCGACTTCTGGCTTGAAGAAGAAAGGAGGATGCCAGATCGAGCCTCCTCCTCCACAGATCAACAACGAGTGCATCGAGAAGGCCCTAACCCAACTCAAGGGAGCAGTTATGGAAGTTGGGTATCTTCTAAAATGTATTCTTGTGGTTCTTGTTTTCTTTGGTCTTACTTTGCTAGTCAAAATGTGATGATGTATTTTTTATGTACCAAAAATGAATGATGAAATAAAGTTAAAGACTTGCAAAGAAATAATATGCGGACAGGATGCGGCTGGGATGCGTCCGCGCGCTGGACGCACGGCCACCGCATCCTAGGACAGGCCCGAACACGACCTCAAATCCCTATCCAAAGAGACAAAAACCGGATAAAATGAACGTCCATTTAGAATCACGCGGTGGAGTTGGTCTAAGAAAATCGCTCACACGAGCGGTCCAAGCACATAAAATTGGGTCGGCAAAGATAGCGACCACTCTTTTGCATTTGGTGGACCAATTGATGCACGGAGCGTATTTGGTCCCTGAAGGGTCTTCCTACTCAGCGCTAATTGGCGAGATCTCCTATACAATGCGTTCAGCACCAGTTGTGCTCGCTGGTGCTCACGCGCTCGTGGTCTCGGCCTGGCTCAACAAGGCGCGCATGTCTGCTTTGTTCTCTTGCCTAAAAAACAATATTTGCTTCTTTTGCTCTCAGGTTGGTACGTGACCTGCTTCAAATGTTGATTTTTGTAAAAACCAATGATTCTGGAAAATCATAAAGGATATTTTTTTTGAAAATTCAAAAAAAACATACCTTTGAAAAAAATTCATCATTTTTGAAGAAAAGTTCATTGATTTTAGAAAAAAGTTCATTGATTTGGAATAAAATTGATCGACTTTCAAAAAATAGTTCACGGATTTGAAAAAAATATCATCGATTTTACTCTTTTTTGCAAAAAGTTTATGGATTTCGAAAACACTTCACAAATTTAAGAAAAAAAGAAAAATAAATAACAAAAAGAAGAAAAAGGAAGTATTTTTTTAGACTCGAGGGGGTAAGTAATCACAACATGTGTGGTGTCCCTGGTGGTTACTGTAGTTTATCGAGAACAAGGAGATCGTGTTTTTGAATCACCTCGTGTGCGCGTCTTTGGCAATTTAACAGAAAAAACAAAATGGGCCGGCACGATGCGGAGGGTTGTGTGTGCCCGATTGCAGAAATAGTAGTAACGGGCGCAAAAGGAGATGTGAAGTGGCGCACCAGCGCTCTCATGCAAGATAAGCTGGTCGTGACTTAAATTAGTGCTTCATTTCTCCTCACTCGCTTGATGACTGGTAAAAAAACAGTAGCTACTGTTTGCAGTTTCTTAGAGATTTCAGATAATGATATATTTGAAAAATGTTCATGGATTTACAAAAAATGCACAAATTTTTGAAAAGTTCAGAAAGTATAGTAATTTAAAAAATGTTCAACAATCCAGGAATTTTAACAATTTTCACAAAAAATTACTAAATATTAAGGAATTTAGAAAATAGATGTGAACTTAGGAAGTTCACAAATTTGAAGAAATTTTCATGAATTTTTAAAAAGTCCATGAATTATAAAAAATGAGAAAACATTTGCATAGTTTTCTAAAAATTCAATGTTGTTTAAAAAATATGATTTTGGGGAAAACGTTTGGAATTAAGTAAAGTTCACGATTTTTAAAATAGAAGTACTCCCTCCGTCTCATAATATAAGAGCGTTTTTTACACTAGTGAAAGCGTTTTTTACACTACACTAGTGTCAAAAATGCTCTTATATTATGAGACGGAGAGAGTATCATATAGAAGGTTCCCCAAACCATTGAGGCAGAGGAGTACCATGGGCCGGCCCTCTTATAACTGAGCAGAGTGTGGGCTGGATAAGGATTTGCCAGTATATTGGGCTTAAGGCGACAAATAGCAAATTTTCTCTTGGAATGCGCATCTTAAAGCGCGAGCGCTATTTCTTGCTTTACGTGAGTTGGAACTTGGAAGGGATCTCTCGCTCAAGGATTGTTGTGTCTCGCGAGCAACTTGGCTGGCCCACTTAATAAAAGAAATAGGGGTAAAAAGGGAGTGAAGCTGGAGTTCAAAACTTGGGTTTGCTAGATAGTTTATGCTGGAGCTAGCCACCGTGATATGTGTGGAATTCGTGATGAGCTGAAGGGTGCGAGCTACTTAAGGTAAAAGAGCTTCTTTTTTTTCTCCACCTTATTTTTTCTGTTTTATTCGGTTTTCTTTGTTTTTTCTTTGTTTTTCTTTTTTCTTCTCCATTTTTTGTTTGGTTTTACCTTTTCCTCTCCATTTTTTGTTTTCTTACCTTTCTTTTTCTCCATTTTTTGGTATTTTGTTTTCGTTTTTCATTCTACATTATTGTATACATGTTCAACATTTTTCAAGTACTTGTTCAACATTTTTCATATTTGATCAACATTTTTTCAAATACTTGTTCAACATTTTTGAAAATACTTGCTCCACATATTTCAAATCCTTTTTCAAAAAAATTCTACATACATGGTCAACTTTTTTTTCAAATATTTGTTCAAAATTTTTCAAATACTCGTTCAAAAGTTTTCTAAATATTTTTTCAACATTTTTCAAATGCATGATTAACGTTTTTCTAAATATCATGCGGAGTACAATTTTGTAATATATATAGATATTCTAGATATTCTATTAGACACCGAGGGTGAGGAATTACTTATTCCTCACCCTGGCCAATCGACCGAGTGAAAGTATAAAAAGACTTAAAATGAAAGCAAAATACGACATAAAAACATGGAAAAAGAAGAAAAAACGAAGCAGTGTAGTACACGCGAACCTGGGCCGGTCCATATGCTTGCGCGCTTGAGCGAGCAGGAAGCCTCGACTCATTGAACGCGAGACATAGCGATGCCCATCTTTTACAGTGGCGCCCTCTGACTAACCGAGAGAAGCACGAGTGCCC
>NC_057800.1:467837883-467866738 GCF_018294505.1 Triticum aestivum
AGGGTGCAGGTGGGTCGCCTCCCCGGTCGTGCGGGCGGCATGGAGGCGGCGGGCATCGGCGGCTGCAGCAGCTCCTCGTAGGCCGGCTGTACCTTGGAGAATCGGCGTCCTCATCCTCGATCTGCTCCGATCCACGCCGCCCCCTGTCCCTGGTGGCTCCGGACGCCGTTTTCTGGATGCCGGGTGTGCGGATCTGGTGGTTGGGTGCGGATCCGGGGGAAACCCCTGGCCGGCGCGGCGGCCACACTGAAGATGTCGCCTTTGGGCGTCGTTCTCCTTGCTGAAGGCTTCAGTGGGCTTCCTGCACCTCCCACCCCACCCAGCAGCTCAGGTGAAAGCCTCAGTTCCTCGTTTCATGGCGACGACGGCACCTTGGTGGCGTGAACCTTCCTGAAGGCGTCGTCAGGGAAGTGCTCAAGTGGTGGTGGAGTCGGTGGTGGTTCGACGGCGGATTGTATTGGCCTGATCTTCATCTTCGGCAACTTGCTCGGGTCCAGGTGTGGAGGGCTTCAGCCGCTGGTGCGAGGCGATCGGGGTCCCTCTCTCGTGCCATGGGCTATGGTGCCTCCTATCCTTGACCGATGCGTGTGGCTGCATACTCTTGGCCTTCTCCGGGGTTTTCAGCGCCTTCGTCTCGACAACTCTCGTCCGGTGCTCTGCCTTGCTGCTGCCGGCAACGGTGACTGGGTGTTCGGCTCCCTGTTTCGTGTGGGTTTGTTCCTGGTGCCTCTCCTTCGGTTGCTTGGGAATGATGATCTGGGTTCTAGGGTGAACCACTCCGCAGGCCGCCGGTGCGGCACCCGTCGAGCCCGGGTGAAAGGGTAGGGGCCCTTTGCGGAGGCAGAGTCAGGTCATGTGTTGCCACTGTTTTCCTTCTGATGGCAATCAGTGACACAAAACATGCACGGTGGTGCCTCCCTCCCATAGCCTTAGTAGGTTAGCTGGTTTCGGCTTAGCGGCGTTCGATGTCATTCTATGCCTTCGAGTTGTTCTACTGAGCACAATATATCTTTATTTCCGCTCTTTGTTTTTTGTTGTAAGTGGTAGTTCTGTAATCCTGGCCGGTTGATGGCTTTGTTAATTCAAAGTCGGGCTCTTCTTAAACCTTCACTCTAAAAAAGAAAATACAGTGGTGCCCTCTCTGTTGGGTCGTTGATATAGTTGGGCCAAACTTAGTCACCGAGGGATACGGCAGTGCTGAGCCTAATCGACAAAAAATGAGGGCTCCATATGTCCTGAAAGGGAGGGATATTATGAACCTAGTTTTGCTGAGGAATCTTCAAAATGATAGTATGTCAGATATACATGAGAATACATTTGAAAGATGGCAATTTAAATGGATAACTGATTGTTTGTAGGCTGTATCTCGTTGATCGATGCGTCCTGCTGTAGTGCTGCTGATTGTTTGTAGGCTGTAGCTCGTTGATTTCGCTTTCACCAGCTGGTGGCACAGCTTGTTGGGAACGCACAGCTTGGACAATTCCTCAGCTGCGCGGCTCTCATGTACACAGATGTCCCGGGATTTAGCCCTTAAAAGAAAAAGATGTCCCGGGATTTGACGTGCCACACGCCAGATTTTTATTGTGGAATGCACCCACGTAGGTGGCACGTTGGAACGCTACTGCAAGCACCAGCCGCGAGTGTGTCAAGGAGGGACAAACGTTAAGCTCACGTCCGATTTGACCTGATGTGAGATTCTAACTGATGACCGACGACTGCCCCTGGAGATTCGAGTCTGTCTTTTTAAATGAGTCAATTTCCTTAGAAATGGAGGAGTGATCTGGACAATGCATGCAGTTATTTTATTAATTATTCACGTAAAATCTTACAAAGTTATACTTCCTCCATTCTAAAATATAATGCGCCCGCGCTTTTCGAAGTCTAACTTTGACCATAAATTTAACCAATGAGACCAACTGCGGCAGGAGAAAAAATTATATAATTGAAAACTTCTTTCGAATACGAATTCGCTGATATAATTTTTGCTCCCGCCGCAATCGGTCTTGATAGTTAAATTTACGGTCAAAGTTGAAGCACGTGGATAGAGAAAGCACTACATTGTGGAATGTAGGGAGTATAACGGTAAGACTAAAGCCGCCGTATAGCCAACATCTGTCACTACTCCTATCCAGTTGATATAGAGATGCTGATAGTCTGGGGCTAATACCAAACAGACCTCGCAGCCAAACCTATCATTTAAGACCTGAGGTCCCAACCAGGACGCCTGCCGGGTATGGGGCACTCACCAGTCTCGCGCACTTCTTAACCCGGACGCCTGTCGGGTATGCGGCCACCGCAGCCACCTGCCACCACTCCATTCTCCGTGTTGTACTGCTGCATCAACCTTGCCCGGTCTAGCTGTCGTCGACGCCACCACGACGCCATACAGCGCCACCACCCTGCGCGAGTCCATTTCCGTGCATCAGACGTCGAGTCTCCACGGCGCCATGTCGCCGAGATCCGCCACCATCAATGTGTAAGCTGAAGCACCGCTCCATCAAAAAGCCTTACACTGGTCCCTCGGTTCGTGTACACCTCCACGAATGACGCCCCCGAGAGAAAAGCGACACCATAGCGTCGCCGTCATCTCACTCATCTGATCTGCTGATCTAGGGTTTTCCCCGGAGGTAGCATAGAGTGGCCTTAAACTTCTCCACGACGATGCGTTCAAGAAGGGAACACCGCAGACAGCGCCGTCACCGCTGGCCTTGGCAGCTAGCCGAGAGCAGCTTTTCATCCAGATCTGTTCGAAGATCATCCCTCAAGCATCTCGCGCACGGACTGCCGCCATCTCTGCCGGTGACTGGACGAAAGAGATCCAGGACGCCGTCGCCTGACCGGCCATGGCACCACCATGGTGCCTATAGCTGGCGCCGTCAGGTCCACCATGCTCGCCTGTAGATGCACACCGAAACCGCCGACCCGCTCAAGCCCATCTGGGCAAGACCAGATCGACGATCTTGGCCGCCGCCACAGGGACGACTCGGCTGCGGGGAGGTTGCGCCTCCGCTGACGCCGCCGTCACGCATGCCGTAGGGATCCCGCCTATCCTTGCCGTTGGATCTCTGTCGAAAGATGCGCCGCCGCCGCTGCCCGGAAAAAACGCCACCATCGCGCGAGGGATAGGACCCGCCACTGTCATCATAGGCCAGGCTTCACCGGTGAGACTTCAGACGACGGTAGGATGGAGGAGGCGAGGGGAAGGGGCCTAGGGTTGGCGGCGTGGTCGCCCCCCGTGTCGCCTAGAGGGTTGGCGACGCGGGGGCAGATAGTCAATGAGTGTAAACCGCAGATTTGCTTCCGGAAGCCCTGACCGAGGCAGTTAACAAAACTGTGAAACTACGAGTCTGGCCGGGAGAGGATTCCTGGCAGCGTACTCACTTTTTTTTTTGCGGAAGATAGCAGCACTCACGGCACATGGTTCCTCACGCGTGTTTTATTTTTGGCTTCTGATTTTTAATCTTTTATATCTTTTAAAAGAAAAGTCCAAATTAAGCTTTGTTTCATATTCGTACTTTTTGTGATGAGGGCTTTCAAATAAGATCCATTTTAAAACATTTTGATGAAATTGAAAATAAATGTTAAGTTTTAACTCTTAAAACTAAGTACGCGCAAACAATAAAATCACTTTTTTTGCTACGACCGAGAAATAAATATCTTACAATTTTATCTATGAAATGGCAAAATCGAGTGAGAAAATCATAAGTTTCTAATTAAAACTTACTGTGCCCTTATATAGAACCCAACTACTTTACGAATCACGAGACAATTGAGCGACCGGGCAGGGCTTGGCTGGTACGTACCCCCGCACCCACAGGCTCCATGAATTTTCCGACTCAAGCTGCTAGCGGTTAGAGGTCGTTTCGCTAAGCTCTATCCAAGTGTCTCCTTGGACTTCGATAGAATTTTCTGCAAACTACTACCTTTGTAGCAGAATCTAAGACCGTTCATTAATATTATGGTAGTGCCAAAAAAACCTCTTATATGTTGATACGGAGAGAGTACTTCCCTTTGATCTAGCGAATAAAGTCATGGGTAAGAGCATCTCTAGCAGTCCCTTTATATCAGGGACCCTTATCGTGTGTTTACAGTTCACGGAAAACGCGTTTTGCGCGGCCAAACAGACACCGCATAGCGCTATGCGGTGTCTGTTTGGCCGCAGCTCGCGCGAGCCCGCAAAACGCGTGGTTTTTTCTGAATTTTGACACATAACTCACATATTACACATAATTATGAATTCAAATAATATAATATGTGGATATTATGAACCCAAATTACAATAATTATTCAAATCACTAAATAAAACTAATAATTCAATACAAGAATTGTCCTGAATACAACAATAATACCGACCATACATGAATTAAATAAAATGAATGTAAAATTGGTCGTGCCTTTGGCAATGGTGCTCAATGTCTTCGACTATGCCTTTGTCAATGATGCTCAGTGAGATCCTCTTGAAGTTGATGGTGAGTGTTTGCATCTTCAATCTGCCGGCATGTCTGAAGGAATGCTTGTATGCGGTCAGGGTCTCTAGTTGGCTTCACACGGCTACCAACATTGTCGTAGAAGAACTTCAAGTTCATGTCTCTCTCATCTTTGATGATCATGTTGTGAAGAATCACACAACATGTCATGATATTGCTCGGCGTTTGCTTGTCTCAAAACGAGCAGGACGACGAACAACCCCAAAAATGCAGAGCCTTCTTTCACTATCTTTGCGCAGCCTCTTTTACCTTTGCAAATCCATATGCTTCTTAGTGTTAGGCTTTTTATGCTCTTGACAAATGTACACCAAGAAGGGTAAATATTATGAGCAAGATAGTACCCCTTCGTATACTCATGCCCATTCACCGTGAAGTTGCAAGTAGAAGCATCACCACTAGCAAGTCTAGCAAACAAATGAGACCGTTGCAATACACTAATATCATTGAGAGTACCGGCCATACCAAAAAAACATTGCCAAATCAATAAATCCTCAGATGCTATAGCCTCTAGCACAATTTTTGCATCATGAGACTTGCCACAATATTGCCCGTGCCATGCCTTCGGACAGTTTTTCCAAGTCCAATGCATGCAATTAACGCTTCCTAGCATGCCGGGCCAACCTCGCTTCTCATTTGCTGCCATCAACTTTTTTGCGTCTTCCTCGTTGGGTGCATGAAGATAGACATGACCAAAGATGCGAACGATCACTTTGAAGAACCTACGCACCGACTTAGTTGTAGTATCTTCGTCAATGCGAAGATACTCGTCGGCATAGTTAGCCAGAATGTCATATGCCATCACCCGCATAGCTGCGGAGATTTCTTGATATGCGCTAAAACCAACAAGCTCGTGTCGTTTCTCCTTTGAGTAAAAAAACAAGAATTGGCCTCGCAAGCTTGCACAATTTTTACGAAGAGGGATCAGTGCATTCAATACCTTCTTCGGAAGAGGTGCGACGTATAGGTAGGTGTCGGTGTCAAAACTGGCGGATCTTGGGTAGGGGGTCCCGAACTGTGCATCTAAGGCGGATGGTAACAGGAGGCAGGGGACACGATGTTTACCCAGGTTCGGGCCCTTTTGATGGAGGTAATACCCTATGTCCTGCTTGATTGTTCTTGATGATATGAGTATTACAAGAGTTGATCTACCACGAGATCAAAGAGGCTAAACCCTAGAAGCTAGCCTATGGTATGATTGTCTGTTGTCCTACGGACTAAAACCCTCCGGTTTATATAGACACCGGAGGGGGCTAGGATTACACAAGGTCGGTTACAAAGGAGGAGATATACATATCTGTATTGCCTAGCTTGCCTTCCACGCCAAGTAGAGTCCCATCCGGACACGAGACAAATTCTTAAATCTTGTATCTTCATAGTCCGACAGTCCGGCCAAAGGATGTAGTCCGGCTGTCCGAAGACCCCCTAATCCAGGACTCCCTCGGTAGCCCCCAAACCAGGCTTCAATGATGATGAGTCCGGCGCGCAGTATTGTCTTCGGCATTGCAAGGCGGATTCTTCTCCAAATCTTGAATATCTGTAAAGTAGTGTCCGGCTTCCATAAATGTTGGACTTCTTGGCTTCTGTGCCCAATAAGGGCCATCTTCCACGCGTCGAGGGAATGCGAGGAGCCAGACGTTTTTACATTCGCCCCCCTTGCCAGGTAAATAAATGGTCTATTAAAGGGATGGGGATTCTTAGATCCAATCCATACCATCCTCCCACGGCGAGAATCCATCGGAGCACGCTCGGAAAAAATCCATTCCAACATGGACGACCACCGCAGCTCCTCCTCTTGCCCCCGTAGCCCTAAGCCCGGTGATTGGGAGAGGTGTTCCATCCCGCACAGTCGATTAATAGAGCTGCAGACTCAGGGATTTCTCCCTCCAGTGTATATGGTCCCCGTTTGAGCCGGGCTCGCCACTTATAATGGCGGGGAGCAAGCGGAGAGCTTCCCCAGCCCCTCTAAGGGGGAGCGGGTATGCCTCGTCCCTTACTTACTAAGGGGACTCGGATTTCCCATCCATCCATTCCTCCGCGGGCTCCTGGAGTTCTACGGCCTCCAACTGCATAATTTCACCCCGGCTTCCATACTACACATCGCCGGTTATGTTGCCCTTTGTGAGCTGTTTCTGGGCTGCGAGTCTCATTTCGAGCTGTGGAAGAGGTTATTTTGCCTTGTGCCCTGCACACAGAAGGGGTCATTGTTGGGGAACGTAGCAGAAATTCAAAATTTTCTACGCATCACCAAGATCAATCTATGGAGAAGTCTACCAACGAGGGAAGGAGAGTGCATCTACATACCCTTGTAGATCGCTACACGGAAGCGTTCAAGAGAACGGGGTTGATGGAGTCGTACTCGTCGTGATCCAAATCACCGATGATCCTAGTGCCGAACGGACGGCACCTCCGTGTTCAACACACGTACAGCCCGGTGACGTCTCCTACGCCTTGATCCAGTAAGGGGAGAAGGAGAGGTTGGGAAAGACTCCATCCAGCAGCAGCACGACGGCGTGGTGGTGGCGGAGGAGCTGAAGGAAATATGCCCTAGAGGCAATAATAAAGTTATTATTTATTTCCTTATATCATGATAAATGTTTATTATTCATGCTAGAATTGTATTAATTGGAAACATAATACATGTGTGAATACATAGACAAACAGAGTGTCACTAGTATGCCTCTACTAGACTAGCTCGTTAATCAAAGATGGTTACGTTTCCTAACCATGGACAAAGAGTTGTTATTTGATTAATAGGATCACATCATTAGGTGAATGATCTGATTGACATGACCCATTCCATTAGCTTAGCAACCGATCGTTTAGTATGTTGCTATTGGTTTCTTCATGACTTATACATGTTCCTATGACTATGAGATTATGCAACTCCCGTTTACCGGAGGAACACTTTGTGTGCTACCAAACATCACAACGTAACTGGGTGATTATAAAGGTGCTCTACAGGTGTCTCCAAAGGTACATGTTGGGTTGGCGTATTTCGAGATTAGGATTTGTCACTCCGATTGTCGGAGAGGTATCTCTGGGCCCTCTCGGTAATACACATCACATAAGCCTTGCAAGCATTGCAACTAATGAGTTAGTTGTGAGATGATGTATTACGGAATGAGTAAAGAGACTTGCCAGTAACGAGATTGAACTAGGTATTAAGATACCGATGATCGAATCTCGGGCAAGTAACATACCGATGACAAAGGGAACAACGTATGTTGTTATGCGGTCTGACCGATAAAGATCTTCATAGAATATGTAGGAGCCAATATGAGCATCCAGGTTCCGCTATTGGTTATTGACCGGAGACGTGTCTCGGTCATGTCTACATTGTTCTCGAACCCGTAGGGTCCGCACGCTTAAGGTTTCGATGACAGTTATATTATGAGTTTATGAGTTTTGATGTAACGAAGGGGTTCGGAGTCCCGGATGGGATCGGGGGCATGACGAGGAGTCTTGAAATGGTCGAGACATAAAGATTGATATATTGGAAGCCTATATTTGGATATCGGAAGTGTTCCGGGTGAAATCGGGATTTTACCGGAGTACCGGGAGGTTACCGGAACCCCCCGGGAGGTATATGGGCCTTAGTGGGCCTTAGTGGAAGAGAGGAGAGGTGTCCAGGGCTGGGCTGCGCGCCCCTCCCCCCTAGTCCGAATAGGACAAGGAGAGGGGGGCGGCGCCCCCCTTCCTTCTCTCTCTCTCCTCTTTCCCCCCTCCCGAATCCTATTCCAACTAGGAAAGGGGGGGAATCCTACTCCTGGAGGGAGTAGGACTCCTCCTGGCACGCCCTCTCCTGGCCGGCCGCACCCTCCCCTTTGATCCTTTATATACGGAGGCAGGGGGCACCCCTAGGGACACAAGTTGATCCACGTGATCATATTCTTAGCCGTGTGCGGTGCCCCCTTCCACCATAGTCCTCGATAATATTGTAGCGGTGCTTAGGCGAAGCCCTGCGATGGTAGTACATGAAGATCGTCACCACACCGTCGTGCTGACGGAACTCTTCCCCGACACTTTGTTGGATCGGAGTCCGGGGATCGTCATCGAGCTGAACGTGTGCTAGAACTCGGAGGTGCCGTAGTTTCGGTGCTTGATCGGTCGGGCCGTGAAGACGTACGACTACATCAACCACGTTGTGCTAACGCTTCCGTTGTTGATCTACAAGGGTACGTAGATCACACTCTCCCCCCTCGTTGCTATGCATCACCATGATCTTGCGTGTGCGTAGGAATTTTTTTGAAATTACTACGTTACCCATCAGTGGCATCCGAGCCTAGGTTTTATGTGTTGATGTTATTTGCACGAGTAGAACACAAGTGAGTTGTGGGTGATATAAGTCATACTGCTTACCAGCATGTCATACTTTGGTTCGGCGGTATTGGTTGATGAAGCAGCCCGGACCGACATTACGCGTACGCTTACGCGAGACCGGTTCTCCCGACGTGCTTTGCACAAAGGTGGCTAGCGGGTGACAGTTTCTCCAACTTTAATTGAACCGAGTGTGGCTACGCCCGGTCCTTGTGAAGGTTAAAACAACACCAACTTGACAAACTATCGTTGTGGTTTTGATGCGTAGGTAAGATTGGTTCTTGCTTAAGCCCGTAGCAGCCACGTAAAACTTGCAACAACAAAGTAGAGGACGTCTAACTTGTTTTTGCAGGGCATGTTGTGATGTGATATGGTCAAGACATGATGCTAAATTTTATTGTATGAGATGATCATGTTTTGTAACCGAGTTATCGGCAACTGGCAGGAGCCATATGGTTGTCGCTTTATTGTATGCAATGCAATCGCGCTGTAATGCTTTACTTTATCACTAAGCGGTAGCGATAGTCGTGGAAGCATAAGATTGGCGAGACGACAACGATGCTACGATGGAGATCAAGGTGTCGGGCTGGTTACGATGGTGATCATGATGGTGCTTCGAAGATGGATATCACAAGCACAAGATGATGATGGCCATATCATATCACTTATATTGATTGCATGTGATGTTTATCTTTTATGCATCTTATCTTGCTTTGATTGACGGTAGCATTATAAGATGATCTCTCACTAATTATCAAGAAGTGTTCTCCCTGAGTATGCACCGTTGCGAAAGTTCTTCGTGCTGAGACACCACGTGATGATCGGGTGTGATAGGCTCTACGTTCAAATACAACGGGTGCAAAACAGTTGCACACGCGGAATACTCAGGTTATACTTGACGAGCCAAGCATATACAGATATGGCCTCGAAACACGGAGACCGAAAGGTCGAGCGTGAATCATATAGTAGATATGATCAACATAGTAATGTTCACCAATGAAGCTACTCCATCTCACGTGATGATCGGACATGGTTTAGTTGATTTGGATCACGTAATCACTTAGAGGATTAGAGGGATGTCTATCTAAGTGGGAGTTCTTTAAGTAATATGATTAATTGAACCTAAATTTATCATGAACTTAGTACCTGATAGTATCTTGCTTATTCATGTTTGATTGTAGATAGATGGCCCGTGCTGTTGTTCCGTTGAATTTTAATGCGTTCCTTGAGAAAGCAAAGTTGAAAGATGATGGTAGCAATTACAGGACTGGGTCCGTAACTTGAGGATTATCCTCATTGCTGCACAGAAGAATTATGTCCTGGAAGCACCGCTGGGTGCCAGGCCTGCTGCTGGAGCAACACCAGATGTTATGAATGTCTGGCAGAGCAAAGCTGATGACTACTCGATAGTTCAGTGTGCCATGCTTTACAGCTTAGAATCGGGACTTCAACGATGTTTTGAACGTCATGGAGCATATGAGATGTTCCAGGAGTTGAAGTTAATATTTCAAGCAAATGTCCGGATTGAGAGATATGAAGTCTCCAATAAGTTCTATAGCTGCAAGATGGAGGAGAACAGTTCTGTCAGTGAGCATATACTCAAAATGTCTGGGTATAATAATCACTTGATTCAATTGGGAGTTAATCTTCCAGATGATTGCGTCATTGACAGAATTCTCCAATCACTGCCACCAAGCTACAAGAGCTTCGTGATGAACTATAATATGCAAGGGATGAATAAGACTATTCCCGAGCTCTTCGCAATGCTGAAAGCTGCGGAGGTAGAAATCAAGAAGGAGCATCAAGTGTTGATGGTCAATAAGACCACTAGTTTTAAGAAAAAAGGCAAAGGGAAGAAGAAGGGGAACTTCAAAAAGAACAACAAGCAAGTTGCTGCTTAAGAGAAGAAACCCAAACCTGGACCTAAGCCTGAAACTGAGTGCTTCTACTGCAAGCAGACTAGTCACTGGAAGCGGAACTGCCTCAAGTATTTGGCGGATAAGAAGGATGGCAAGGTGAACAAAGGTATATATGATATACATGTTATTGATGTGTACCTTACTAATGCTCGCAGTAGCACCTGGGTATTTGATACTGGTTCTGTTGCTAATATTTGCAACTCGAAACAGGGACTACGGATTAAGCGAAGATTGGCTAAGGACGAGGTGACGATGCGCGTGGGAAATGGTCCCAAAGTCAATGTGATCGCAGTCGGCACGCTACCTCTACATCTACCTTCGGGATTAATATTAGACCTAAATAATTGTTATTTGGTGCCAGCATTAAGCATGAACATTATATCTGGATCTTGTTTGATGCGAGACGGTTATTCGTTTAAATCAGAGAATAATGGTTGTTCTATTTACATGAGTAATATCTTTTATGGCCATGCACCCTTAAAGAGTGGTCTATTCTTATTAAATCTCGATAGTAGTGACACACATATTCATAGTGTTGAAACCAAAAGATGCAGAGTTGATAATGATAGTGCAACTTATTTGTGGCACTGCCGTTTAGGTCATATCGGTATAAAGCGCATGAAGAAACTCCATACTGATGGGCTTTTGGAACCACTTGATTATGAATCACTTGGTACTTGCGAACCGTGCCTTATGGGTAAGATGGAAAAAACACCGTTCTCCGGTACTATGGAGAGAGCAACAGATTTGTTAGAAATCATACATACAGATGTATGTGGTCCGATGAATGTTGAGGCTCGTGGCGGATATCGTTATTTTCTCACCTTCACAGATGACTTAAGCAGATATGGGTATATCTACTTAATGAAACACAAGTCTGAAACGTTTGAAAAGTTCAAAGAATTTCAGAGTGAAGTTGAAAATCATCGTAACAAGAAAATGAAATTCCTACGATCTGATCGTGGAGGAGAATATTTGAGTTACGAGTTTGGTGTACATTTGAAACAATGTGGAATAGTTTCGCAACTCACGCCACCCGGAACACCACAGCGTAATGGTGTGTCCGAACGTCGTAATCATACTTTACTAGATATGATACGATCTATGATGTCTCTTACTGATTTACCGCTATTGTTTTGGGGATACGCTCTAGAGACGGCCGCATTCACGTTAAATAGGGCACCATCAAAATCCGTTGAGACGACGCCTTATGAACTGTGGTTTGGCAAGAAACCAAAGTTGTCGTTTCTGAAAGTTTGGGGCTGCGATGCTTATGTGAAAAAGCTTCAACCTGATAAGCTCGAACCCAAATCAGAAAAATGTATCTTCATAGGAGATCCAAAGGAAACTATTGGATACACCTTCTATCACAGATCCGAAGGCAAGACTTTTGTTGCTAAATTCAGAAACTTTCTGGAGAAGGAGTTTCTCTCGAAAGAAGTGAGTGGGAGGAAAGTAGAACTTGACGAGGTAACTGTACCTACTCCCTTATTGGAAAGTAGTACATCACATAAATTTGTTTCTTTGACACCTACACCAATTAGTGAGGAAGCTAATGATAATGATCATGAAACTTCAGAACAAGATACTACTAAACCTCGTAGATCAACCAGAGTGAGATCCGCGCCAGAGTGGTACGGTAATCCTGTTCTGGAAGTCATGCTACTAGATAATGATGAACCTACGAACTATGAAGAAGCGATGGTGAGCCCAGATTCCGCAAAATGGCTTGAAGCCATGAAATCTGAGATGGGATCCATGTATGAGAACAAAGTATGGACTTTGGTTGACTTGCCCAATGATTGGCAAGCAAATGAGAATAAATGGATCTTCAAGAAGAAGACGGACGCTGTCGGTAATATTACTGTCTACAAAGCTCGACTTGTCGCAAAAGGTTTTCGGCAAGTTCAAGGGATTGACTACGATGAGACCTTCTCACCCGTAGCGATGCTTAAGTCTGTCTGAATCATGTTAGCAATTGCCGCATTTTATGATTATGAAATTTGGCAGATGGATGTCAAAACTGCATTCCTGAATGGATTTCTGGAAGAAGAGTTGTATATGATGCCACCAGAAGGTTTTGTCGATCCAAAGGGAGCTAACAAAGTGTGCAAGCTCCAGCAATCCATTTATGGACTGGTGCAAGCCTCTCGGAGTTGGAATAAACGCTTTGATAGTGTGATCAAAGCATTTGGTTTTATACAGACTTTTGGAGAAGCCTGTATTTACAAGAAAGTGAGTGGGAGCTCTGTAGCATTTCTGATATTATATGTGGATGACATATTACTAATTGGAAATGATATAGAATTTCTGGATAGCATAAAGGGATACTTGAATAAGAGTTTTTCAATGAAAGACCTCGGTGAAGCTGCTTACATATTAGGCATTAAGATCTATAGAGATAGATCAAGACGCTTAATTGGACTTTCACAAAGCACATACCGTGACAAAGTTTTGAAGAAGTTCAAAATGGATCAAGCAAAGAAAGGGTTCTTGCCTGTGTTACAAGGTGTGAAGTTGAGTCGGACTCAACGCCCGACCACTGCAGAAGATAGAGAGAAAATGAAAGATGTTCCCTATGCTTCAGCCATAGGCTCTATCACGTATGCAATGCTGTGTACCAGACCTGATGTGTGCCTTGCTATAAGTCTAGCAGGGAGGTACCAAAGTAATCCAGGAGTGGATCACTGGACAGCGGTCAAGAACATCCTGAAATACCTGAAAAGGACTAAGGATATGTTTCTCGTTTATGGAGGTGACAAAGAGCTAATCGTAAATGGTTACGTCGATGCGAGCTTTCACACTGATCCGGACGTTTCTAAATCGCAAACTGGATACATATTTACATTAAACGGTGGAGCTGTCAGTTGGTGCAGTTCTAAACAAAGCGTCGTGGCGGGATCTACGTGTGAAGCAGAATACATAGCTGCTTCAGAAGCAGCAAATGAAGGAGTCTGGATGAAGGAGTTCATATCCGATCTAGGTGTCATACCTAGTGCATCGGGTCCAATGAAAATCTTTTGTGACAATACTGGTGCAATTGCCTTGGCAAAGGAATCCAGATTTCACAAGAGAACCAAGCACATCAAGAGACGCTTCAATTCCATCCGGGATCTAGTCCAGGTGGGAGACATAGAGATTTGCAAGATACATACGGATCTGAATGTAGCAGACCCGTTGACTAAGCCTCTTCCACGAGCAAAACATGATCAGCACCAAGGCTCCATGGGTGTTAGAATCATTACTGTATAATCTAGATTATTGACTCTAGTGCAAGTGGGAGACTGAAGGAAATATGCCCTAGAGGCAATAATAAAGTTATTATTTATTTCCTTATATCATGATAAATGTTTATTATTCATGTTAGAATTGTATTAACCGGAAACATAATACATGTGTGAATACATAGACAAACAGAGTGTCACTAGTATGCCTCTACTAGACTAGCTCGTTAATCAAAGATGGTTATGTTTCCTAACCATGGACAAAGAGTTGTTATTTGATTAACAGGATCACATCATTAGGTGAATGATCTGATTGACATGACTCATTCCATTAGCTTAGCACCCGATCGTTTAGTATGTTGCTATTGCTTTCTTCATGACTTATACATTTTCCTATGACTATGAGATTATGCAACTCCCGTTTACCGGAGGAACACTTTGTGTGCTACCAAACGTCACAACGTAACTGGGTGATTATAAAGGTGCTCTACAGGTGTCTCCAAAGGTACATGTTGGGTTGGCGTATTTCTAGATTAGGATTTGTCACTCCGATTGTCGGAGAGGTATCTCTGGGCCCTCTCGGTAATACACATCACATAAGCCTTGCAAGCATTGCAACTAATGAGTTAGTTGTGAGATGATGTATTACGGAATGAGTAAAGAGACTTGCCGATAACGAGATTGAACTAGGTATTAAGATACCGACGATCTAATCTCGGGCAAGTAACATATCGATGTCAAAGGGAACAACGTATGTTGTTATGCAGTCTGACCGATAAAGATCTTCGTAGAATATGTAGGAGCCAATATGAGCATCCAGGTTCCGCTATTGGTTATTGACCGGAGACGTGTCTCGGTCATGTCTACATTGTTCTCGAACCCATAGGGTCCGCACGTTTAAGGTTTCGATGACAGTTATATTATGAGTTTTGATGTACCGAAGGGGTTCGGAGTCCCGGATGGGATCGGGGACATGACGAGGAGTCTTGAAATGGTCGAGACATAAAGATTGATGTATTGGAAGCCTATATTTGGATATCGGAAGTGTTCCGGGTGAAATCGGGATTTTACCGGAGTACCGGGAGGTTACCGGAACCCCCCGCGAGGTATATGGGCCTTAGTGGGCCTTAGTGGAAGAGAGGAGAGGTGGCCAGGGCTGGGCCGCGCGCCCCTCCCCCCTAGTCCGAATAGGACAAGGAGAGGGGGGCGGCGCCCCCTTCCTTCTCTCTCTCCTCTTTCCCCCTCCCGAATCCTATTCCAACTAGGAAAGGGGGGGAATCCTACTCCCGGAGGGAGTAGGACTCCTCCTGGCGCGCCCTCTCCTGGCTGGCCACACCCTCCTTTGATCCTTTATATACGGAGGCGGGGGGCACCCCTAGGGACACAAGTTGATCCACGTGATCATATTCTTAGCCGTGTGCGGTGCCCCCTTCCACCATAGTCCTCGATAATATTGTAGCGGTGCTTAGGCGAAGCCCTGCGACGGTAGTACATCAAGATCGTCACCATGCCGTCGTGCTGACGGAACTCTTCCCCGACACTTTGCTGGATCGGAGTCCGGGGATCGTCATCGAGCTGAACGTGTGCTAGAACTCGGAGGTGCCGTAGTTTCGGTGCTTGATCGGTCGGGCCGTGAAGACGTACGACTACATCAACCACGTTGTGCTAACGCTTCCGTTGTCGATCTACAAGGGTACGTAGATCACACTCTCCCCTCTCGTTGCTATGCATCACCATGATCTTGCGTGTGCGTAGGAAATTTTTTGAAATTACTACGTTACCCATCAGGAGCGTGGTACTCCAGCAGGGCTTCGCCAAGCACCGCAAGAGACGAGGAGGGAGAGGGGTAGGGTTGCGCCAAGAAGGAGAGGAACTCATCTGTTGGCAGCCCCAAGTCCTCAAGTATATATAGGGGAGAGGGAGGGGTGCGCCCCATCTAGGGTACCACCCTAGGGGCGGCGGCCAGCCCCAATCCCATCTAGGGTGGCGGCCAAGTGGAGGGGGAGAGGGAGGCGCACCAGGCATGGGCCTTAAGGCCCATCTGCCCTTAGGGTTTGCCCCCTCTTCCCCTTAGGCGCATGGGCCTTGGTGGGGAGGTGCCCCAGCCCACTTAGGGGCTGGTCCCTTCCCACTATTGGCCCATGTAGGCCTCCGGGGCTGGTGGCACCACTTGGTGGACCCCCGGACCCCTCCGGTGGTCCCGGTACACTACCGGTGATGCCCGGAACACTTCCGGTGGCCAAAACCATACTTCCTATATATTAATATTTACCTTCTGACCATTCCAGAACTCCTCGTGACATCCGGGATCTCATCCGGGACTCCGAACAACATTCGGTAACCACGTATATCAATTCCCTATAACCCTAGCGTCATCGAACCTTAAGTGTGTAGACCCTACGGGTTCGGGAGTCATGCAGACATGGCCGAGATAACTCTCCGGCCAATAACCAACAGCGGGATCTGGATACCCATGTTGGCTCCCGCATGTTCCACGATGATCTCATCGGATGAACCACAATGTCGAGGATTCAATCAATCCCGTATACAATTCCCTTTGTCTAGTGGTACGATACTTGCCCGAGATTTGATCGTCGGTATCCCGATACCTTGTTCAATCTCGTTACCGGCAAGTCTCTTTACTCGTTCCGTAACACATCATCCCGTGATCAACTCCTTGGTCACATTGTGCACATTATGATGATGTCCTACCGAGTGGGCCCAGAGATACCTGTCCGTTTACACGGAGTGACAAATCCCAGTCTCGATTCGTGCCAACCCAACAGACACTTTCGGAGATACCTGTAGTGTACCTTTATAGCCACCCAGTTACGTTGTGACATTTGGCACACCCAAAGTATTCCTACGGTATCCGGGAGTTGCACAATCTCATGGTCTAAGGAAATGATACTTGACATTAGAAAAGCTTTAGCATACGAACTACACGATCTTTGTGCTAGGATTAGGATTGGGTCTTGTCCATCACATCATTCTCCTAATGATGTGATCACGTTATCAACGACATCCAATGCCCATGGTCAGGAAACCGTAACCATCTATTGATCAACGAGCCAGTCAACTAGAGGCTTACTAGGGACATGGTGTTGTCTATGTATCCACACATGTATCTGAGTTTCCTATCAATACAATTCTAGCATGGATAATAAACGATTATCATGAACAAAGAAATATAATAATAACCAATTTATTATTGCCTCTAGGGCATATTTCCAACAGTCTCCCACTTGCACCAGAGTCAATAATCAATTCACATCGATATGTGATTAACACTCAAGGTCACATCCCCATGTGACTAACACCCAAAGAGTTCTGGGTTTGATCATGTTATGCTTGTGAGAGAGGTTTCAGTCAACGGGTCTACAACATTCAGATCCGTATGTACTTCGCAAATTTCTATGTCATCTTGTAGATGCAACTACTATGCTACATTTGGAGCCATTTCAAATAACTGTTCTACTTGGAGCTATTCTAAATTGTTGCTCCATTATACATATCCGGTATCTCTACTCAGAGCTATCCGGATAGGTGTTAAGCTTGCATCGACGTAACTCTTTATGTTGAACTCTTTATCACCTCCATAACCGAGAAACATATCCTTATTCCTCTAAGGAGATAATTTAGACCGCTATCTGGTGATCTACTCCTTGATCACCTTTGTACCCTCTTGCCAAATATGTGGCAAGGCACACATCAGGTGTGGTACTCAGCATGGCATACCGTATGGAGCCTATGACAAAAGCATAGGGGACGACCTTCGTCCTTCCTCTTTCTTCTGCCGTGGTCAAGCTTTAAGTCTTAACTTCATACCTTACAACTCAGGCAAGAACTCCTTTGACTGATCCATCTTGAACACCTTTAAGATCATGTCAAGGTATGTGCTCATTTGAAAGTACCATTAAGCGTTTTGATCTATCCATATAGATCTTGATGCTCAATGTTCAAGTAGCTTAATCCAGGCTTTCCATTGAAAAACACTTTCCAAATAACCCTATATGCTTTCCAGAAATTCTACGTCATTTCTGATCAACAATATGTCAACAACATATACTCATCAGAAATTCTATAGTGCTCCCACTCACTTCTTTGGAGATACAAGTTTCTCATAAACTTTGTATACACCCAAAAACTTTGATCATCTCATCAAAGCATACGTTCCAACTCCGAGATGCTTACTCCAGTCCTTAGAAGGATTGCTGGAGCTTTGCATACTTGTTAGCATCTTTCAGGATTGACAAAACCTTCCGGTTGTATCACATACAACCTTTCCTCAAGAAAATCGTCGAGGAAACAATGTTTTGGCATCCTGTCTGCAAGATTTCATAAATAATGCAGTAATCGCTAATATAATTCCAACAGACTCTTAGCATCGCTACGAGTGAGAAAGTCTCATCGTAGTCAACTCCTTGAACTTGTCGGAAAACATCTTAACGACAAGTCGAGCTTTCTTAATGGTGATACTTACCATCATTGTCCGTCTTCCTTTTAAAATCCATATGTACCTAACAGCCTTACGACCATCAAGTAGTTCTTCCAAAGTCTACACTTTGTTTTCATATATGGATCCTCTCTCGGATTATATGGCCTCGAGCCATTTTGGAATCCAGGCCCACCATCGCTTCTCCATAGCTCGTAGGTTCATTGTTGTCTAGCAACATGACTTCCAAGATAGGATTACGTACCACTCTGAATTAGTACGCATCCTTGTCATCCCACGAGGTTTGGTAGTGACTTTATCTGAAGTTTCATGATCACTATCATAAGCTTCCACTTCAATTGGTGTAGGTGCCATAGGAACAACTCCCTGTGCCCTGCCACACACTAGTTGAAGAGACGGTTCAATAACCTCATCAAGTCTCCACCATCCTCCCACTCAATTCTTTCGAGAGAAACTTTTCCTCGAGAAAGGACCCGATTCTAGAAACAATCCCTTGTTGCTTTCGAATCTGAGACAGCAGGTATACCCAACTGTTTTGGGTGTCCTATGAAGATGCATTTATCCGCTTTGGGTTCTAGCTTATTAGCCTGAAACTTTTTCACATAAGCGTTGCAGCCCCAAACTTTTAAGAAATGACATCTTAGGTTTCTCTAAACCATAGTTCATACGGTGTCATCTCATCGGAATTACGTGGTGCCCTATTTAAAGTGAATGTGGTTGTCCCTAATGCCTAACCCATAAACTATCGTGGTAATTCGATAAGAGACATCATGGTATGCATCATATCCAATAGGGTGCAATTATGATGTTCGGACACACCATCACACTATGGTGTTCCAGGCTGTATCGGTTGTGAAACAATTTCCACAATGTCTTAATTCTGTGCCAAACTCGTAATTCAGATATTCATCTCTACGATCATATCATAGACATTTTATCCTCTTGTCACGACGATGTTCAACTTCACTCTGAAATTACTTGAACCTTTCAATAATTTAGACTTATGTTTCATCAAGTAAATATACTCAGTATCTACTCAAATCATCTGTGAAGTAAGAACATAACGATATCCACTACATGCCTCAGCACTCATTGGACTGCGCACATCAAGATGTATTACTTCCAACAAGTTGCTTTCTTGTTCCATTTTACTGAAAACGAGGCTTTCAGTCATCTTGCCCATGTGGTATGATTTGCATGTCTCAAGTGATTCAAAATCAAGTGAGTCCAAACGATCCATCTGTATAGAGTTTCTTCATGCATATCTACCAACAAACATGGTTCGCATGTCTCAATCCTTTCAAAAATGAGTGAGTCCAAAGATCCATCAACATGGAGCTTCTTCATGCGTTTTATACCAATATGACTCAAATTGCAGTGCCACATTTGTGTGGTACTATCATTACTATCTTATACCTTTGGCATGAAAATGTGTATCACTACGATCGGGATGGTATTATTCAAATAAACAGAGTAACCATTATTCTCCTTAAATGAATAACCGTATCGCGATAGACATAATCCAATCATGTCTATGCTTAACGCAAACACCAAATAACAATTATTTAGGTTTTAATACCAATCTCGATGGTAGAGGGAGCGTACGATATTTGATCAACCTTGGAAATACTTCCAACACATATCGTCATCTCACCTTTTAGCTAGTCTCCGTTTATTCCGTAGCCTTTTGTTTCGAGTTACTAACACTTAGCAACCGAACCGGTATCTAATACCCTGGTGCTACTAGGAGTACTAGTAAAGTACACATTATAATGCATATCCAATATACTTCTGTCGACCTTGCCAGCCTTCTCATCTACCAAGTATCTAGGGTGGTTCTGCTTCAGTGACTGTTCCCCTTATTACAGAAGCACTTGGTCTCGGGCTTGGGTTCAACTTTGGGTTTCTTCACTAGAACAACAACTGATTTGTTGTTCCATGAAGTATCCCTTTCTTGCCCTTGCCCTTCTTGAAACTAGTGGTTTTACTAACCATCAACGATTGATGCTCCCTTTTGATTTCTACTTTTCGTGGTGTCGCGAATAGCTCAAGGATCATATCTATCCCTGATATGTTATAGTTCATCACGAAGCTCTAGTAGCTTGGTGGCAGTGACTTTGGAGAACCATCACTATTTCATCTGGAAGATCAACTCCCACTCGATTCAAGTGATTGTTGTACTCAGACAATCTGAGCACAAGCTCAAGATTGAGCTTTTCTCCCTTATTATGCAGGCTAAGAAAATCATCGGAGGTCTTATACCTCTTGACGTGGGCATGAGCCTGAAATCCCAATTTCAGTCCTTGGAACATCTCATATGTTCTGCGATGTTTCAAAAACGTCTTTGGTGCCTCAATTCTAAACCATTTAGCATTACGCACTGAACTATCATGTAGTCATCAAAACGTGTATGTCAGATGTTCGCAACATCCACATACGACGTTCGAGGTTCAGCACACTGAGCGGTGCATTAAGGACATAAGCCTTCTACTGTCTGCATAAATGCTACTATCAACTTTCAACTAATTTTTCTCTAGGAACATATCTAAACAGTAGAACTGAAGCGCGAGCTATACATAATTTGCGAAGACCTTTTGACTATGTTCAGGATAATTAAGTTCATCTTATGAACTCCCACTCAGATAGACATCCCTCTAGTCATCTAAGTGATACATGATCTGAATCAACTAGGCCGTGTCCGATCATCACGTGAGACGGACTAGTCATCATCGGTGAACATCTCATGTTGATCGCATCTTCTATACGACTCATGTTCGACCTTTACTGGAGACGGTGAAGCCCATGAGCTTTCCGGCGGGAACGCCGAAAACGCATTTTCCGGAGTGATCTTAATGTCGTATGTTCGGAGATTGGTGAACGTGAGCGTCAAGTCGTCTATTAAAGAGTCGACGTGTCTGGTTTTAATGACCACATCGTCTACATATGCCTCCACAGTCTTACCGATCTGCTTTTCCAGACATGTCTGGATCATGCGCTGATATGTTGCGCTGGTGTTTTTGAGCCTGAAGGGCGTTGTGTTAAAACAGAAGGGGCCGTATGGCGTGATAAATGCCGTTGCGGCTTGATCAGACTCTGCCATCTTAATCTGGTGGTAACCGGAGTATGCGTCGAGGAAGCACAATGATTCGTGTCCTGCGGTAGCGTCGATGATTTGATCGATGCGAGGGAGTGGGAAGGGATCCTTTGGGCAAGCTTTATTAAGGTTTTTGAAGTCGACACATAGGCGCCAGGATTTGTCCTCCTTTGGTACCATCACCAGGTTTGCTAGTCAGTCCGGATGTTTTATTTCTTTAATAAATCCGGACTCCAGTAGCTTGGCCAGCTCCTCTCCCATGGCTTGTCGCTTAGGTTCAGAGAAACGCCGAAGAGTCTGCTTGACTGGCTTGAATCCTTTTAGAATATTAAGGCTATGCTCGGCCAATCTGCGTGGGATTCCTCGCATGTCTGAAGGATACCAGGCGAATATATCCCAATTCTCGCGCAGAAACTCCCGTAGTGCGACGTCTACAACGGGGTCTAACCGTGCCCCAATGGATGCTATTTTTGTGGGGCCCGTTGGATAGACTTGGAATTTAACTATTTCATCCGCTGGTTTAAAGGAGGTGGACTTGTATCTTTTGTCTAGTATCACGTCGTTCCTGTCCACCGTGGAGCGCAGCACGGTTAACTCCTCCGCCACAAGGGTTTCGGATAATGCCTCGAGGGCTAATGCGGCTGTTTTGTCTTCGGCGCAGAGTGCTAGGTCCGGATCACTAACTAGAGTGATGATTCCATTGGGTCCAGGCATTTTGAGCTTCATGTACCCGTAGTGGGGTATGGCTTGAAAAATCGTGAATGCCTCCCGCCCTAGAAGGGCGTGGTATCCGCTACTGAACGGGGCCACTTGGAATGTAATTTCTTCGGACCTGTAATTCTCCGGAGTGCCGAATACCACATCAAGTGTGATTTTTCCAGCGCAACGTGCCTCCCGACTAGTGATGATTCCTCGGAAGGTCGTACTGCTTTGCTCAATACGGTTGCTGTCTATTTCCATTTTTTGGAGAGTTTCCTCATAAATGAGGTTTAATCCGCTGCCGCCATCCATGAGCACCTTAGTGAGCCGAAAGCCGTCCACAATTGGATTGAGAACCAAATCGGCTGGTGTTTGGGTTGTTCGGGATTTAGGTTCGTCACTGGCATTGAAGGTGATAGCCGTGTCGTCCATGGATTTATTGCTGCCACATGGCAGACTTCAGTAAGGTTGTGGAGTGCTCGCTTGCACCTATTATTTGAGGCAAAGGTCTCAAAGACCGTCAATACTGTATTGTTATCTGTGGGAAGGTGCTCTGAGGTATTTTGGGTGAGGAGATCCTCACCGCTTTTGGACACCTGCCGAAGTACCCAACATGCTCTAAGGCTGTGTGTTCATATGGTATCCGCTGTACTATGGATTTTGCAGGGCCCCTTAAGCCATCCCTCCAATACGGTTCCATGCCCTGTAGTGGGCTTTTGCTTCTTTGTAATTGAGTCGAGCGACTTATGAGAGTGCACCCTTTTAGTCCGGACTGGGGGTTTTGTCAGAGCCGGATTATCCCAAAATTGTGTTTGGGTTTTCCAGGCACTTTCCATCGCACAGTATTTCCGTACTATGGCCGCCAAGTCAGCGAAGTGTGTTATGTCACGGCGACTTATGACGTTGAGGACTCCCTTGTTCGTGCGGCCCAGCGATGCGATTCCCCTAATGAAAATGACCGGAAATGCAAGGGGCAGCCTGGCGGCAATGGTGGCGGGAGGCTGCAGTAGGGGATGTGGGGAGTGCGCGTTGAGATGTCCCTCCCGTCAACCGTTTTCACGGGATACAGCGCACCGACGAGGCGGGTGGGGAGCTTGTGTTTTCGTGGGTCGGAGAGGGAAGTGTTCCTCAAAAAATTTTATGTGTTGGACACGTTTAAAGTTTCTGTTGGGGTCATTTTTATTTATCGAAAACTATAAATTGACGGTTATTTTATGAATCGAGACGATATGCTATAGATGCTATAACATGCGTAAAAGCAGAATAATTCACTTGGAGCCAGAGCGATCATATAGCGACGCGCATATGCATTGTGCTCCTGACGGACAGGAGTCGCCTGATCTCGTACGTACACGTAGAAAGTAGACTTGACCTCCATAAAAGATGGAAGTCGATGTCAGGTTAGCTGTACGTACACCGCCATACGCTTCGTGCGGGTGTGGTTGGTTCCAGCTACTCCAACTTTCACTCACTGGTGGTCGGTGAAGATGTTGGTCCGGTGTCGCTGCAGACGCAGCTGACCTTTCCCCCCAACCCGATGAACCCTAAGCCGTCGTCGGTCGCTGCCCGCCGCCCGCCGCCACCGCCACCGACTGCCGTCGCCGGTCCACTCAATCCCGCAACGCCCCCCGGCTCCCCCCTTCCACTCTTCGTTCCAGCGCCCCTGGTTGCGCCTCTGCGGCTCCTGCCCTGTCCGCCCGTCGTGTCCGGCGAGGGCGCGGCGTAGAGACCTCGGCTAGGGCACGAGGCTGCAGTCTGCAGGCTGCCCGGCGGCCGGCGAGGTAGTCCTCATTCCTCACTTCCTTGGTCCTCACTTCCGGCCACATTGTCACTATTTGTCGGTGATTTTAGTTGTAGAAACCGATGACTTGATGGCTTGATGCCCTGTTTTTGTTTATAGATGTCACATTGTCACTAATTGATGATGATTTTAGTTGCTAGATGCCAGAGTTTGTCTGTTTGTTAGATGTAGAAACTGATTTTGACATCGAGAAAATTTTGTTTCTCTAAATTTTTACAGGAACACAAGATGAGTAAAAGAAGCAAGATACTGCATTCTTTTTTTCAAGTTCGAAACACCGAAACCACGACAACAGGTCCTTCAACTCAAACGACTGATAATACCCCTAATGTTAGAGCTGAACTCAAACTCGGTGATGTTGAATCTGACCTCGGTAAGAGAATACCAATTGAGGATTTAGATGCAGACATTAGAATTCTTGCTAGAAGGGAGTACATTAGTATGGGTCCATGCCAACCAACTAATCATGCTTATGAATGGATAAATGGTAAAAGCTTTCATGACTATTGGTTCAATGATCATCGCGGCTGATTATTGTTTTCTGTTTAAGCAATCAAGAGCTGAAAACTATGGTATTTCAAGGTTATCACACACGTAAAGGCGTTTTGCCTCGTCCTCGACATAAGTTTTCACATTTTGCATCATTATTAACTAGTTTACCTGCTATATTATGCATTGATTTGCATTTCAAAATCGATAATTGAAGGTTTAGCTTCTTCTGTTATTGAAGATGCAGTCATGGGAGGCTCAGATCAACCAATTATTTGATTTGGTATCAATCTTTTGTATCATCTATCTATGCTACATAGTCTTTTGATTTGTCTTGCTTTATTAGTTGACCCATCATGGAACAAATGCTGCTATTGAATATGATGTTTGGTTTTTCTTATTAGTTATGCAACATAGATTGACTTTTGTATGCCTTGAAACTAGAGTTTTTTTGAGGTAGTTTTTAGCCCTTAGTTTCTCGCTTGGGGCGTCAGCAAATCCTGGGTCCGCCACTGTCTGTTGGGGTCATTTTTTGATCAAAAACTATAAACTAACAGTTATTTTGCGGATCGAGACGATATGCTATAGATGCTATAACATGCGTAAAAGCAGAATAATTCACTTGGAGCCAGATCAATCCTATAGCGACGCGCATATGCATTGTGCTCCTGACGGACAGGAGTCACCTGATCTCGTACGTACACGTAGAAAGTAGACTTGACCTCCATAAAAGATGGAAGTCGATGTCAGGTTAGCTGTAAGTACACCGCCATACGCTTCGTGCGGGTGTGGTTGGTTCCAGCTACTCCAACTTTCAGTCACTGGTGATCGGTGAAGATGTTGGTCCGGTGTCGCTGCAGCAAGTTATCCCACGTAACATGCATCTTTTACAGGCACGCAGGTGACGACAAATGGGAGAAGCACAGCCAGACACCTGGGGCAGCCGGTCCCAAACCTTGATCTCAGCCAGCATTAACTAACGGTTTATGATCGCTCGAGGCTACCTGCGCTTTTTTGACCAAACGGCCGCTGCCCGACAAGAGGCGAATTTGCAAGCCGTTGGCGAGCGAAAGAAAACAACAACGATAGGCTAGCAGTAGCAGGGAAGCGTGCAGTGTAATGTAGGCCTGCACTGCACTGCACGCCCGGCTGTCACGGCCAGTTGGACTCCAGCAGCACTCGAGAGTCGAGAACCATATACTCCTACCACCACCCTGTATGTGACCTGCCGCTGCCGGCCTTTTCAGTTCAGATACGCCCTGCCCCTGCCCCTGCCCTGGCGTTCTAGAAAGTCCATGCACTCTGTTCAAATTCGCCATGTTTTGCAACCTGACAGCATCATAAACACTGCCCAACATATATTATGCATAATACAGTAGGAGTATATCCGTGACAGCATGCGATGAGCAATAATAAACGGACCAGCGCAACACATATACTCCAGCACAACTTCCCAGCTGAGCTTGCGGTTGCAAATAACATCGGCAACGGCCTTTACAGCACGAGCTGAGCTGTTAAATCGTCCGTCTGGCGGATGCCTTACGCACAAAGCGGCAGCCAGCAGCTCAAGCCACAATCTCCTTTTTTCCTTTGAAAAAAGCACGAAACGGCGATAGGTAGGTTTCGGCACGTCCAGTCCCGAGATCGAAACGGTCTCCTTTATATCCTCCCGTCTCCGCCTGACCGCACCCCGCACGTCTTCCCCCCACGTCTTCGCCCAGTCCCGTCCAACAACGTACCATCTTGAATCTTCTTCGCCTAGGCTAGCTATATACTAGGTCTTCTCCTGCTCAGCCATGGCTATGATGGGCATCATCAAGACCGACATAGCGCCGGAGACGGCGTACGAGACGGAGCCCATGTCTCAGGCTACAGCCAGCTCCGCCGCGGCGGGCGCGCGGTACCGCAGGGGTTTGCTCTCGAGGATGATGCCGCGGGGGCACTACTCGTCCGTCGGCGCCGAGAACGGAAGGGCGCCCGAGGCGGCACCGATGCCCCCGGCCGCTGCCGATGGCTCGGAGGTCGCGGAGAAGCCGCGGCGCGGCTGGCTGCGGCGGCTGATACCGCAGCAGCGGCGGCGCTGGAAGAATCTGGGCGGCGCCAGCGCGTCGAGGCTGGCCGGACTGTCGCGATCGCTGCGGTGGAAGCGGCTGTCCGTGAACCTGAGGGGCAGCTGGGCGTCGGCGCTGCTGGACACCGTCGCGTTCCGCGTGATGTACGTGGTGGAAGCCATCGTGCTTGGCCTCGCGCTCTCCTGCTTCTTCTGCTGCTGCGGCTGCCAGATATAGCTGGCCATGGCCTGCCCCTTGCTGTGATTCGTGCAAGCCCCCTTCTGCTTGCCATTGGGCGTGTAATCTTGTACCCCCGTGCCCCGTCCTTTAATTTTCTTATGTCAATTATAAGATGCTTAGTTCTGCGATCAAGAGGAATTTTCTGCAATATCGTGTTGATCATCGATCGAGTTGGACTCCATTGCAACATAAGTCCAGTTGCGAGGAACCACGTTGCTGGTATGCTGCTTTGCCTATTTGCGAGGAAAAAAAGGGTACGATGCCTAAGAGCAACTCTAGCAGACCTCGCATCCCACCGTCCGCAAAACGCGTTTGCAGTTTGCGGAAAACAACCTTTGCGGGCCGGTGCGGATGGCTATAGATGCAGACCCCTCAAACAGACACATACAAAAGTATATTCGCAGAATATGCCTTTTACAGGTCAGGTTTGCGGGGTTTGCTTTTTGCGCCGCTGCATCTCACATCTCATCAACCCGCAAATATCAAATCCAATATAATACAACAAATGAAAGCAAACTAAATAATTATTCAAATCAAACATAATACAATAATCATCCACATTATAAATAATTATTCAAATCACCGAAGCAAACTTAAATAATGCAATACAAAACTTGTCATGAATACAAATACAAATGAATACAAAAATGAGTCACTGTCCTGCCCTTTGCCAATGGCACTCAATGAGATCCTCCTGAAGTTGAAAGTGTGTGTTTGCATTTTCAATCTCCTTGTACGTCTGAAGAAAAAGCTCTAATGCGGTTAGAGTCTCTAGCTGGTTTGACACGGGTACCCACATTGTCGTAGAAGAATTCCAAGTTCATTCCTCTCTCATCTTCAAGAATCATATTGTGAAGGATAACACAACATGTCATGATATTTTTCAAGGTTCTCTTATCCCCAAAACGAGCAGGACCACGGACAATGGCAAACCTAGATTGCAAAACACCAAATGCTCTTTCAATGTCTTTTCGGGCTGCCTCTTGCACCCTTGCAAATTCACAATGTTTTCTAGTTTTGGGATCTTTGATGCTCTTGACAAAGGTGCACCAAGGAGGGTATATACCATCTGCAAAATAGTACCCTTTGTGTATTCATGCCCATTGATAGTGTAGTTGCAAGCAGGAACATCACCACTAGCAAGCCTAGCAAACTAATGAGACCGTTGCAACACATTGGTATCATTGCGAGTGCCCGGCATACCAAAGAAGCAATGCCAAATCCAAAAATCCTCGGATGCTACGGCCTCTAGCACAATTGTTGCATCACGAGACTTGCCACAATACATTCCTTGCCATGCCTTCGGGCAATTTTTCCAAGTCCAATGCATACAATCAATGCTGCCTAGCATTGCCACGCCAACCTCTCCTCTCATTAGATGCCATCAATTTCTTTGCGTCATCCTCGTCGGGTGCCCGAAGATACTCAGGACCAAAGACACGGATGATCACTTTTGCAAATCTACACACTGGCTCAATTGTAGTATCTTCACCAATGCGAAGGTACTCATCGACATAGTCAGCCAGAACGCCATATGCAATCACCCGCATAGTTGCGGAGATTTTTTTTGATATGCACTAAATCCCTTTAAGCCCGCACATTTCTTCTTTGAGTAAAATACTGGCAATTTGCCTCGCAAGCTTGAACAATTTTCAGAAAGAGGGATCGGCGCATTTGGTACCTTCTTCGGAAGAGGTGCGGTGGATATGTAGGATTCTCCACGAAGTAGTCTTGCATCAACATCTCGTTCCCAAGATGGCGATTCCGACGAATGCAAAGACGCCCGACAGACGATCCCCGCCTCCTCTTTCGGTTCTCTTCTTTGTGCTCCTTCACGGCAAGTGCCATCACTAATGTCTGCTGCCGAAAGGTGCAAGCATGGTCTCAACATCCGAGTCGTCTGAATCGGAGAGTAAGAACTTCTCGCACGGGCTCAATTCCATCTACATGCATACCGGCGCGTCAATCAACTATACCGCTCGCAAATATCACAAAACAAACACTAACCGGCGATGGATGCGGCGGGTGATACCGGGCGACGAGGGGGCGGGCTCGATGGTGGTCGATCCCCGGCGACG
>NC_057800.1:467867072-467908016 GCF_018294505.1 Triticum aestivum
GCGCGGGAGGGTGGGGGACAACCCAGCAGCGCGATTCCGCCCGCGGATTTGACCGGAATCGCCGGCGGCGGAAGGGCGGAAGCAAGGGCGGTCGGCGGCGGAAGGAGGTGGGGAAAGGCGCGCGGGCTGAAATGTCCTCCCGCCAACTGCTTCTCTATGATGCAGGCCACCGCAGCGGCGAGGGGGAAACCCGCGTATTCGCGGGTTGGGGCCGAGATTTTGCCGCACCCCTCAAAAAATTATGCGGGCCGGGGCGGGATGCGGGGTTTGATCTGGCAGGTTTTTCTGCCACTACCCGCATTTTGGCGGTTATATCTGTTGGGGAACGTAGCATGCAATTTCAAAAAAATTCATATGCTCACGCAAGATCTATCTAGGAGATGCATCGCAACAAGAGGGGAAGAGTGTGTCTACGTACCCTCATAGACCGAAAGCGGAAGCGTTTGACAACGCGGTTGATGTAGTTGAACTTCTTCTCGTTCCGACCGATCAAGCACCAAACATATGACACCTCCGAGTTCTGCACATGTTCAGCTCGATGACGTCTCTCGAACTCTTGATCCAGCAAAGTGTCGAGGGAGAGTTCCGTTATCACGACGGCGTGGTGACGGTCATGGTGAAGTGATCTGCGCAGGGCTTCGCCTAAGCACTGCGAAGATATGACCGGAGGCGTAAACTGTGGAGGGGGACGCCGCACACGGCTAACAACTATTGATGTGTGTTCTAGCGGTGCCCCTTCATATATATAGGTTGAAGGGGAGGAGAGGCAGCCAAGGGGCACCCCAAGTAGGAGGAATCCTACTTGGGGTCCTCCCAATTTGGCCTCCCCCCTTTCCTATTCCTATTCGGAGTAGGAAGGGAAGAGGGCGAAGGAGGAATCTTATTCCCTTTTATCTTTCCTCCTTCCTCTTTTCTACTCCAATTTGGCCAGCCCATATGGGAGGGGCGCACCAGCCCCTTAGGGGCTGGTCTGTCCTCCTCTTGGCCCATTAAGGCCCATGTAGTTGCCGGGGATGCCCGGAACCCCTTCCGGTGACCCGATATGCACCCGGTACCCCCGGAACACTTCCGGTGTCTGAATATCATCGTCCAATATATGAATCTTTACCTCTCGGCCATTTCCATACTCCTCGTCATGTCCGTGATCTCATCCGGGACTCGGAACAACATTCGGTCACCAAATCACATAACTCATATAATACAAAATCGTCATCAAACGTTAAGCATGCGGACACTACGGGTTCGAGAACTATGTAGACATGATCGAGACACCTCTCCGGTCAATAACCAATAGCGGAACCTGGATGCTCATATTGGTTCCCACATATTCTACGAAGATATTTACCGGTCATACCGTAATGACAACATACGTTATTCCCTTTGTCATCGGTATGTTACTTGCCCGAGATTCGATCGTCGGTATCTCCATACCTAGTTCAATCTCGTTACCGACAAGTCTCTTTACTCGTTTCGTAATGCATCATCTCGCAACTAACTCATTAGTCACATTGCTTGCAAGGCTTATTATGATGTGCATTATCGAGAGGGCCCAGAGATACCTCTCCAATACTCGGAGTGAAAAATCCTAATCTCGATCTATGTCAACCCAACAAACACCTTCGGAGATACCTGTAGAGCATCTTTATAATCACCCAGTTACGTTGTGACGTTTGATAGCACACAAGGTATTCCTCCGGTATCCGGGAGTTGCATAATCTCATAGTCGAAGGAATATGTATTTGACATGAAGAAAGCAATAGCAATAAAACTGAAGGATCAACATGCTAAGCTAACGGATGGGTCTTTTCCATCACATCATTCTCCTAATGATGTGATCCCGTTCATCAAATGACAACACATGTCTATGGCTAGGAAACTTAACCGTCTTTGATTAATGAGCTAGTCTAGTAGAGGCTTACTAGGGACACATTGTAATGTCTATGTATCCACACATGTATCAAGTTTCAGGTTAAAAAATTCTAGCATGAATAATAAATATTTATCATGATCTAAGGAAATATAAAATAAAAACTTCATTATTACCTCTAGGGCATATTTCCTTCAGTCTCCCACTTACACTAGAGTCAATAATCTAGTTCACATCGCCATGTGAGTTAACACCAATAGTTCACATCTTTATGTCATTAATACCCATAGTTCACATTGCCATGTGACCAACACCCAAAGGGTTTACTAGATTCAATAATCTAGTTCACATCGCTATGTGATTAACACCCAAAGAGTACTAAGGTGTGATCAAGTTTTGCTTGTGAGAGAAGTTTAGTCAGCGGGTCTGCCACATTCAGATCCGTATGTATTTTGCAAATTTTCGATGTCTACAATGCTTTGCATGGAGCTACTCTAGCTAATTGCTCTCTCTTTCAATATGTATCCAGATTGAGACTTAGAGTCACCCGGATTGGTGTAAAAGCTTGCATCGACGTAACTCTTTACAACAAACTCTTTATTACCTCCATAACCGAGAAATATTTCCTTAGTCCTCTTAGGTAACTAAGGATAACTTTGACCGATGTCCAGTGATCCACTCCTAGATCACTATCGTACACCCTTGCCAAACTCATGGCAAGGTACACAATAGGTTTGGTACACAGCATAGCATACTTTAGAGAACCTATGGCTGAGGCATAAGGAATGAATTTCATTCTCTTTCTATTTTCTGCCGTGGTCGTGTTTTGAGTCTTACCCAACTTTTCACCTTGCAATACAGGCAAGAACTCCTTCTTTGGCTGTTCCATTTTGAACTACTTCAAAATCTTGTCAAGGTATGTACTCATTGAAAAATCTTATCAAGCGTCTTGATCTATCTCCATAGATCTTGATGCCCAATATGTAAGCAGCTTCACCGAGGTCTTTCTTTGAAAAACTCCTTTCAAACACTCCTTTATGCTTTCCAGAAAATTCTACATCATTTCCGATCAACAATATGTCGTTCACATATACTTATCAGAAAGGCTGTAGTGCTCCCACTCACTTTCTTGTAAATACAGGCTTCAGTACAAGTCTGTATAAAACTATATGCTTTGATCAACTCATCAGAGCGTATATTCCAACTCCGAGATGCTTGAATCAGTCCATAGATGGATCGCTGGAGCTCGCACATTTTGTTAGCACCTTTAGGATTGATAAAACCTTCTGGTTGCATCATATACAACTCTTCTTTAATAAATCATTAAGGAATGCAGTTTTGACATCCATTTGCCAGATTTCATAAAATGTGGCAATTGCTAACATGATTCGGACAAACATTAAGCATCAATACGAGTGAGAAGATCTCATCGTAGTCAACACCTTGAATTTGTCAAAAACCTTTTTCAACAAGTCGAGCTTTGTGGATAGTAACAATACTATGAGTGTCTGTCTTCCTCTTGAAGATCCATTTAGTCTTAATGGCTTGCCAATCATCGGGTAAGTCCACCAAAGTCCACACTTGTTCTTATATATGGATCCTATCTCATATTTCATGGCCTCAAGCCATTTATCAGAATCTGGGCTCATCATCGCTTCCTCATGGTTCGTAGGTTCGTCATGGTCTAGTAGCATGACTTCCAGAATAGGATTTCCGTATCACTCTGGTGCGGACCGTACTCTGGTTGACCTACGAGGTTCGGTAGTAACTTGAGCTAAAGTTTCATGATCATCATCATTAGCTTCCTTACTAATTGGTGTAGGAATCACTGGAAGTGATTTATGTGATGAACTACTTTCCAATTCGGGAGAAGGTGCAATTACCTCATCAAGTTCTACTTTCCTCCCACTCACTTCTTTCGAGAGAAACTCCTTCTCTAGAAAGGATCCATTCTTAGAAACAAATATCATGCCTTCAGATCTGTGATAGAAGGTGTACCCAACAATCTCCTTTGGGTATCCTATGAAAACACATTTCTCTGATTTGGGTTCGATCTTATCAGTTTGAAGCTTTTTTCACATAAGCATCGCAGCCCCAAACTTTAAGAAACGACGGCTTAGATTTCTTGCCAAACCACAGTTCATATGGCGTCGTCTCAACGGATTAAGATAATGCCCTATTTAACGTGAATGCAGCTGTCTCTAAACCATAACCCCAAAACGATAGTGGTAAATCGGTAAGAGACATCATAGATCGCACCATATATAATAAAGTACAGTTACGATGTTTGGACACACCATTACGCTGTGGTGTTCCAGGTGGCGTGAGTAGTGAAACTATTTCACATTGTTTCAAATGAAGACCAAACTCATAACTCAAATATTCACCTCCACGATCAGATCATAGAAACTTTATTTTCTTGTTACGATGATTTTCCACTTCACTCTAAAATTCTTTGAACTTTTCAAAAGTTTCAGACTTATGTTTCATCAAGTAGATGTACCCATATCTGCTTAAATCATCTGTGAAGGTCAGAAAATAACGATACCCACCGCGAGCCTCAATACTCATCGGACCGCATACACCAGTATGTATTATTTCCAATAAGTCAGTTGCTCGCTCCATTGTTCCGGAGAACGGAGTCTTAGTCATCTTGCCCATGAGGCATGGTTTGCAAGAATCAAGTGATCCATAATCAAGTGGTTCCAAAAGCCCATCAGCATGTAGTTTTTTCATGCGCTTTACACCAATATGACCTAAACGGCAGTGCCACAAATAAGTTGCACTATCATTATTAACCTTGCATCTTTTGGCATCGATAGTATGAATATGTGTATAACCACGATCGAGATTCAACAAACCATTCGCATTGGGTGTATGACCATTGAAGGTTTTATTCATGTAAACAGAACAATAATTACTGTCTAACTTAAATGAATAACCGTATTGCAATAAACATGATCCAATCATATTGATGCTCAACGCAAACACCAAATAAAAATTATTTAGGTTCAACACTAATCCCGAAGGTAGAGGGAGTATGCGATGGTGATCTTATCAACCTTGGAATCACTTCCAACACACATCGTTGCCTCGCCCTCAACTAGTCTCTGTTCATTTTGTAACTCCTGTTTCGAGTTACTAATCAGCAACTGAACCGGTATCAAATACCTTGGGGTTACTATGAACACTAGTAAAGTACACATCAATAACATGTATATCAAATATACCTTTCACTTTGCCATCCTTCTTATCCAACAAATACTTGGGGCAGTTCCGGTTCCAGTTACCAGTCCCTTTGCAGTAGAAGCACTTAGTTTCAGGCTTAGGTCCAGACTTGGGCTTCTTCCCGGGAGCAGCAACTTGCTTGCTATTCTTCTTGAAGTTCCCCTTCTTTCCTTTGCCCTTTTTCTTGAAACTAGTGGTCTTATTAACCATCAACACTTGATGTTCTTTCTTGATTTCTACCTCCGTTGCTTTTAGCATTACGAAGAGCTCGGGATTTGTCTTATTCATCCCTTGTATATTCTAGTTCATCACGAAGTTCTAGTAACTTGGTGATAGTGACCAGAGAACTTTGTCAATCACTATCTTATCTGGAAGATTAACTCCCACTTGATTCAAGCAATTGTAGTACCCAGACAATCTGAGCACATGCTCACTGGTTGAGCTATTCTCCTCCATCTTGTAGGCAAAGTATTGTAAGAGGTCTCATACCTCTCGACATGGGCATGAGTCTGAAATGCTAATTTCAACTCTTGGAACATCTCATATGCTCCATGGCGTTCAAAACGTTTTTGAAGTCTCCGTTTTAAGCCGTAAAGCATGGTGCACTAAACTATCAAGTAGTCATCATATCGAGCTTGCCAAACGTTCACAACATCTGCATCTGCTCCTGCAATAGGTCTGTCACCTAGCGGTGCATCAAGGACATAATTCTTCTGTGCAACAACGAGGATAATCCTCAGATCACGGACCCAGTCCGCATCATTGCTACTATCATTTTCAACATAGTTTTGTCTAGGAACATATTAAAAATAAAACAGGGGAGCTATACGCGAGCTATTGATCTACAACATATATATGCTTAATACTATCAGGACTAAGTTCATGATAAATTAAGTTTAATTAATCAAATTACTTAAGAACTCCAACTTAGATAGACATCCCTCTAGTCATCTAAATGATCACGTGATCCATATCAACTAAACCATGTCCGACCATCACGTGAGATGGAGTAGTTTTCAATGGTGAACATCTCTATGTGGATCATATCTACTATATGATTCACGTTCGACCTTTCGGTCTCCAGTGTTCCGAGGCCATGTATGTACATGCTAGGCTCATCAAGTTTAACCCGAGTATTTCGCATGTGCAAAACTGTCTTGCACCCGTTGTATGTGAACGTAGAGCCCATCACACCTGATCATCACGTGGTGTCTCAGCACAATGAACTGTCGCAACGGTGCATACTCAGGGAGAACACTTATACCTTGAAATTTTAGTAAGGGATCATCTTATAATGCTACCGGCGTGCTAAGCAAAATAAGATGCCTAAAAGATAAACATCACATGCAATCAAAATATGTGACATGATATGGCCATCATCATCTTGTGCCTTTGATCTCCATCTCCAAAGCACCGTCATGATATCCATCGTCATCGACTTGACACCTTGATCTCCATCATAACGTCGTGGTCGTCTCGCCAACTATTGCTTCTACAACTATCGCTAACGCATAGTGACAAAGTAAAGCAATTACATGGCGTTTGCATTTCATACTATAAAGCAACAACCATAAGGCTCCTTCCAGTTGCCAATAACTTTTACAAAACATCATCATCTCATACAATAACGTATATCACATCATGTCTTGACCATATCACATCACAACATGCCCTACAATAACAAGTTAGATGTCCTCTACTTTGTTGTTCCAAGTTTTGCGTGGCTGCTACGGGCTTCTAGCAAGAACGCATCAAAACCACAACGATGATTTATCAAGTTTGCTGTTTTAACCTTCAACAAGGACCGGACGCAGTCAAATTGGATTCAACTAAAGTTGGAGAAACAGACACCCGCCAGCCACCTTTATGCAAAACTAGTTGCATGTATGTTGGTGGAACCGGTCTCATGAACGTGGTAATGTAAGGTTGGTCCGAGCCACTTCATCCAATAATACCGCCGAATCAAAATAATACATTAGTGGTAAGCAGTATGACAATCACTGCCCACAACTCTTTGTGTTCTACTCGTGCATATCATCTACGCATAGACCTGGCTCTGATGCCACTGTTGGGGAACGTAGCATGCAATTTCAAAAAAAATTCTATGCTCACGCAAGATCTATCTAGGAGATGCATAGCAAAGAGAGGGGGAGAGTGTGTCTACATACCCTCGTAGACCGAAAGCAGAAGCGTTTGACAACGCGGTTAATGTTGTCGAACTTCTTCTCGTTCCGACAGATCAAGCACCGAACGTACGACACCTCCGAGTTCTGCACACGTTCAGCTCGATGATGTCCCTCAAACTCTTGATCCAACAAAGTGTCGAGGGCGAGTTCCATTATCATGATGGCGTGATGACGGTGATGGTGAAGTGATCTGCGCAGGGCTTCGTCTAAGCACTACGAAGATATGACCGTAGGCGTAAACTGTGGAGGGGGGCGCCGCATATGGCTAACAATTATTGGGTGTGTTCTAGTGGTTCCCCCCTTCATATATATAGGTTGGAAGGGAGGAGAGGCAGCCAAGGGGGCACCCCAAGTAGGAGGAATCCTACTTGGGGTCCTCCCAATTTGGCCTCCCCCTTTCCTATTCCTATTCGGAGTAGGAAGGGAAGAGGGGGAAGGAGGAATCCTATTCCCTTTTTCCTTCCCTCCTTCCTCTTTTCTACTCCAATTTGGCCAGCCCATATGGAAGGGGCGCACCAGCCCCTTAGGGGCTGGTCGGTCCCTCTCTTGGCCCATTAAGGCCCATGTAGTTGCCGGAGGGATGCCCGGAACCCCTTCCTGTGACCCGATATGCACCCGGTACCTCTGGAACACTTCCGGTGTCCGAATATCATCGTCCAATATATGAATCTTTACCTCTTGACCATTTCGAGACTCCTCGTCATGTCCGTGATCTCATCCGGGACTCCGAACAACATTCAGTCACCAAACCACATAACTCATATAATACAAAATCGGCATCGAACGTTATGCGTGCGGACCCTACGGGTTCGAGAACTATGTAGACATGACCGAGACACCTCTCCAGTCAATGACCAACATCAGAACCTGGATGCTCATATTGGTTCCCACATATTCTACGAAGATATTTATCGGTCGTACCGTAATGACAACATACGTTATTCCCTTTGTCATCGGTATGTTACTTGCCCAAGATTCGATCATCGGTATCTCCATACCTAGTTCAATCTTGTTAACGACAAGTCTCTTTACTCATTCTATAATGCATCATCTCGCAACTAACTCATTGGTCACATTGCTTGCAAGGCTTATTATGATGTGCATTACCGAGAGGGCCCAGAGATACTTCTCTGATACTCGGAGTGACAAATCCTAATCTCGATCTATGCCAACCCAACAAACACCTTCGGAGATACCTGTAGAGTATCTTTATAATGACCCAGTTACGTTGTGACGTTTGATAGCACACAAGGTATTCCTTCGGTATCCGGGAGTTTCATAATCTCATAGTCGAAGGAATATGTATTTGACATGAAGAAAGCAATAGCAATAAAACTGGACGATCAACAGGCTAAGCTAACGGATGGGTCTTGTCCATCACATCATTCTCCTAATGATGCGATCTCGTTCATAAAATGACAACACATGTCTATGGCTAGGAAATTTAACCATCTTTGATTAACGAGCTAGTCCAGTAGAGGCTTACTAGGGACACAACGTTTTGTCTATGTATCCACACATGTATCAAGTTTCCGGTTAAAACAATTCTAGCATGAGTAATAAACATTTATCATGATCAAAGGAAATATAAAATAACAACTTTATTATTGTCTCTAGGACATATTTCCTTCAATTTTGCGGGTCGGGGCCGGATGCGGGGTCTGCTAGAGTTGCTCTAATGGTCACCCTCACCGCTCGCCAACGTCTCGCGCGAAGGCTGATTGTGGATTGTGGATTGTTGAAGGAAATATGCCCTACAGGCAGTAATAAAGTTATTATTTATTTCCTTATATCATGATAAATGTTTATTATTCATGCTAGAATTGTATTAACCGGAAACATAATACATGTACGAATACATAGACAAAAATAGAGAGTCACTAGTATGCCTCTACTTGACTACCTCGTTAATCAAAGATGGTTATGTTTCCTAACCATAGACATGAGTTGTTATTTGATTAACGGGATCACATCATTAGGAGAATGATGTGATTGAATTGACCCATTCCGTTAGCTTAGCACTTGATCGTTTAGTTTGTTGCTATTGCTTTCTTCATAACTTATACATGTTCCTATGACTATGAGATTATGCAACTCCCGTTTACCGGAGGAACACTTTGTGTGTCACCAAACATGACAACGTAACTGGGTGATTATAAAGGTGCTCTACAGGTGTCTCCGAAGGTACTTGTTGGGTTGGCGTATTTCGAGATTAGAATTTGTCACTCCGATTGTCGGAGAGGTATCTCTGGGCCCTCTCGGTAATACACATCACTCAAGCCTTGCAAGCATTGCAACTAATAAGTTAGTTGCAGGATGGTGTATTACGGAACGAGTAAAGAGACTTTCCGATAACGAGATTGAACTAGGTATTGAGATACCGACGATCAAATCTCAGGCAAGCAACATAACGATGACAAAGGGAACAACATATGTTGTTATGCGGTCTGACAGATAAAGATCTTCGTAGAATATGTAGGAGCCAATATGAGCATCCAGGTTCCGCTATTGGTTATTGACCGGAGACGTGTCTCGGTCATGTCTACATAGTTCTCGAACCCGTAGGGTCCGCACGCTTAAAGTTCAGTGATGATCGTAATTAGGGTTTTTGTGTTTTGATGTACCGAAGGTTGTTCGGAGTCCCGGATGTGATCACGGACATAACGAGGAGTCTCGAAATGGTCGAGGCATAAAGATTGATATATTGGAAGCCTATATTTGGATATCGGAAACATTCCGGGTGAAATCGGGATTTTACCAGAGTACCGGGGGATTATTGGGCCTACCAGGGCCATAAGGGAGAAGAGGAGGGGCGACCAGGGCAGGCCGCGCACCCCCTCCTCCCCTAGTCCGAATAGGACAAGGAAGGGGGGCGGCGCCCCCCTTTCCTCTTTCTCCCTTCCTCCTTCCTTTCCAACAAGGCAAGAGGGGGGAGTCCTACTCCCAGTTGGAGTAGGACTCCTCCAGGCGCACCCATAGGGCCGGCCGCACCTCCCCCTCTCCCTCCTTTATATACTGAGGCAAGGGGGCACCCCATGACACACAAGTTGATCCTCGTGATCGTTCCTTAGCCGTGTGCGGTGCCCCCTTCCACCATATTCCACCTCGGTCATATCGTAGCGGTGCTTAGGCGAAGCCCTGCGTCGGTAGAACATCATCACCGTCATCACGCCATCGTGCTGACAAAACTCTCCCTCAATGTTTTGCTGGATCGGAACTCGAGGGACGTCACCGAGTTGAACGTGTGCAGAACTCGGAGGTGCCGTACGTTCGGTACTTGGATCGGTCGGATCGGGAAGACATACGACTACTTCCTCTACGTTGTGTCAACACTTCCGTTGCCGGTCTACGAGGGTACGTAGACAACACTCTCCCCTCTCGTTGCTATGCATCACCATGATCTTGCGTGTGCGTAGGATTTTTTTTGAAATTACTACGTTCCCCAACTGTGGCATCCGAGCCTAGGTTTTATGCGTTGATGTTGTGCACGAGTAGAACACAAGTGTGTTGTGGGCGATATAAGTCATACTGCTTACCAGCATGTCATACTTTGGTTCGGCGGTATTGTTGGATGAAGCGGCCCAGACCGACATTACGTGTACGCTTACGCGAGACTGGTTCTATCGACGTGCTTTGCACACAGGTGGCTGGCGGGTGTCAGTTTCTCCAACTTTAGTTGAACCAAGTGTGGCTACGCCCGGTCCTTGCGAAGGTTAAAACAGCACCAACTTGACAAACTATCGTTGTGGTTTTGATGCGTAGGTAAGAACGGTTCTTGCTAAGCCCGTAGCAGCCACATAAAACTTGCAACAACAAAGTAGAGGACGTCTAACTTGTTTTTGCAGGGCATGTTGTGATGTGATATGGTCAAGACATGATGCTAAATTTTATTGTATGAGATGATCATGTTTTTTAACCGAGTTATCGGCAACTGGCAGGAGCCATATGGTTGTCGCTTTATTGTATGCAATGCAATTGCGTTGTAATGCTTTACTTTATCACTAAGTGGTAGAGAGAGTCGTGGAAGCATAAGATTGGCGAGACGACAACGATGCTACGATGGTGATCAAGGTCTCGCGCCGATGACGATGGTGATCATGAAGGTGCTTCGGAGATGGAGATCACAAGAACAAGATGATGATGGCCATATCATATCACTTATATTGATTGCATGTGATGTTTATCTTTTATGCATCTTATCTTGCTTTAATTGACGGTAGCATTATAAGATGATCCCTCACTAAATTATCAAAGTATAAGTGTTCTCCCTGAGTATGCACCATTGCGAAAGTTCTTCGTGCTGAGACACCACGTGATGATCGGGTGTGATAGGTTCTACGTTCAAATACAACGGGTGCAAAATAGTTGCACACGCGGAATACTCAGGTTTAACTTGACGAGCCTAGCATATAACAGATATGGCCTTGGAACACGGAGACCGAAAGGTCGAGCGTGAATCATATAGTAGATATGATCAACATATTGATGTTCACTATTGATACTACTCCATCTCACGTGATGATCGGACATGGTTTAGTTGATTTGGATCACGTGATCACTTAGAGGATTAGAGGGATATCTTTCTAAGTGGGAGTTCTTAAGTAATATGATTAATTGAACTTAAATTTATCATGAACTTAGTACCTGATAGTATCTTGCTTGTCTATGTTTGATTGTAGATAGATGGCTCGTGCTGTTGTTCCGTTGAATTTTAATGCGTTCCTTGAGAAAGCAAAGTTGAAAGATGATGGTAGCAATTACACTGACTGGGTCCGTAACTTGAGGATTATCCTCATTGCTGCACAGAAGAATTACGTCCTAGAAGCACCGCTAAGTGCCAAGCCTGCTGCAAGAGCAACACCAGATGTTATGAACGTCTGGCAGAGCAAAGCTGATGACTACTTGATAGTTCAGTGTGCCATGCTTTACGGCTTAGAACCGGGTCTTCAATGATGTTTTGAACATCATGGAGCATATGAGATGTTCCAGGAGTTGAAGTTAATATTTCAAGCAAATGCCCGGATTGAGAGATATGAAGTCTCCAATAAGTTCTATAGCTGCAAGATGGAGGATAATAGTTCTGTCAGTGAACATATACTCAAAATGTCTGGGTATCATAATCACTTGACTCAACTGGGGGTTAATCTTCCTGTTGATAGTGTCATTGACAGAGTTCTTCAATCACTGCCACCAAGCTACAAAAGCTTCATGATGAACTATAATATGCAAGGGATGAATAAAACTATTCCTGAGCTCTTCACGATGCTAAAAGCCGCGGAGGTAGAAATCAAGAAGGAGCATCAAGTGTTGATGGTCAATAAGACCACCAGTTTCAAGAAAAAGGGCAAAGGGAAGAAGAAAGGGAACTTCAGGAAGAACAACAAACAAGTTGCTGCTCAGGAGAAGAAACCCAAGTCTGGACCTAAGCCTGAGACTGAGTGCTTCTACTGCAAGCAGACTGGTCACTGGAAGCGGAACTGCCCCAAGTATTTGGCGAATAAGAAGGATGGCAAAGTGAACAAAGGTATATGTGATATACATGTTATTGATGTGTACCTTACTAATGCTCGCAGTAGCACCTGGGTATTTGATACTGGTTCTGTTGCTAACATTTGCAACTCGAAACAGGGGCTACGGATTAAGCGAAGATTGGCTAAGGACGAGGTGACGATGCGCGTGGGAAATGGTTCCAAAGTCGATGTGATCGCGGTCGGCACGCTACCTCTACATCTACCTTCGGGATTAGTATTAGACCTAAATAATTATTATTTGGTGCCAGCGTTGAGCATGAACATTATATCTGGATCTTGTTTGATGCGAGACGGTTATTCATTTAAATCAGAGAATAATGGTTATTCTATTTATATGAGTAATATCTTTTATGGTCATGCACCCTTGAAGAGTGGTCTATTTTTGATGAATCTCGATAGTAGTGATACACATATTCATAATGTTGAAATCAAAAGATGCAGAGTTGATAATGATAGTGCAACTTATTTGTGGTACTGTCGTTTAGGTCATATCGGTGTAAAGCGCATGAAGAAACTCCATACTGATGGACTTTTGGAACTACTTGATTATGAATCACTTGGTACTTGCGAACCATGCCTCATGGGTAAGATGACTAAAACGCCGTTCTCCGGTACTATGGAGAGAGCAACGGATTTGTTGGAAATCATACATACAGATGTATGTGGTCCAATGAATGTTGAGGCTCGTGGCGGATATCGTTATTTTCTCACCTTCAGAGATGATTTAAGAAGATATGGGTATATCTACTTAATGAAACATAAGTCTGAAATATTTGAAAAGTTAAAAGAATTTCAGAGTGAAGTTGAAAATCATCGTAACAAGAAAATAAAGTTTCTATTATCTGATCGTGGAGGAGAATATTTGAGTTACGAGTTTGGTCTACATTTGAAACAATGCGGAATAGTTTCGCAACTCACGCCACCCGGAACACCACAGCGTAATGGTGTGTCCGAACATCGTAATCGTACTTTATTAGATATGGTGCGATCTATGATGTCTCTTACTTATTTACCGTTATCATTTTGGGGTTATGCTTTAGAGACGGCTGCATTCACGTTAAATAGGACACCATCGAAATCCGTTGAGATGACGCCTTATGAACTGTGGTTTGGCAAGAAACCAAAGTTGTCGTTCCTGAAAGTTTGGGGCTGCGATGCTTATGTGAAAAAGCTTCAACCTGATAAGCTCGAACCCAAATCAGAGAAATGTGTCTTCATAGGATACCCAAAGGAGATTGTTGGGTAAACCTTCTATCACAGATCCGAAGGCAAAACTTTTGTTGCTAAATTCGGAGTTTTTCTAGGGAAGGAGTTTCTCTCGAAAGAAGTGAGTGGGAGAAAAGTAGGACTTGTTTAGGTAACTGTACCTGCTCCCTTATTGGATAGTAGTACATCACAGAAACCAGTTTCTGTGACACCTACACCAATTAGTGATGAAGCTAATGATAATGATCATGAAACTTCAGATCAAGTTACTACCGAACCTCGTAGATCAACCAGAGTAAGATCCGCACCAGAGTGGTACGGTAATCCTGTTCTGGAAGTCATGCTACTAGATCATGATGAACCTACGAACTATGAAGAAGCGATGGTGAGCCCAAATTCCGCAAAATGGCAAGAAGCCATGAAATCTGAGATGGGATCCATGTATGAGAACAAAGTGTGGACTTTGGTTGACTTGCCCATTGATCGGCAAGCAATTGAGAATAAATGGATCTTCAAGAAGAAGACTGATGCTAACGGTAATGTTACTGTCTACAAAGCTCGACTTGTTGCAAAAGGTTTTCGACAAGTTCAAGGGATTGACTACGATGAGACCTTCTCACTCGTAGCGATGCTTAAGTCTATCCAAATCATGTTAGCAATTGCCGCATTTTATGATTATGAAATTTGGCAAATGGATGTCAAAACTACATTCCTGAATGGATTTCTGGAAGAAGAGTTGTATATGATGCAACCAGAAGGTTTTGTCGATCCAAAGGGAGCTAACAAAGTGTGCAAGCTCCAGCGATCCATTTATGGACTGGTGCAAGCCTCTCGGAGTTGGAATAAACGCTTTGATAGTGTGATCAAAGCATTTGGTTTTGTACAGACTTTTGGAGAAGCATGTATTTACAAGAAAGTGAGTGGGAGCTCTATAGCATTTCTGATATTATATGTGGATGACATATTATTGATTGAAAATGATATATAATTTCTGGATAGCATAAAGGGATACTTGAATAAGAGTTTTTCAATGAAAGACCTCGGTGAAGCTGCTTACATATTGGGCATTAAGATCTATAGAGATAGATCAAGACGCTTAATTGGACTTTCACAAAGCACATACCTTGACAAGGTTTTGAAGAAGTTCAAAATGGATCAAGCAAAGAAAGGGTTCTTGCCTGTGTTACAAGGTGTGAAGTTGAGTAAGACTCAATGTCCGACCACCGCAGAAGATAGAGAGAAAATGAAAGATGTTCCGTATGCTTCAGCCATAGGCTCTATCATGTATGCAATGCTGTGTACCAGACCTGATGTGGGCCTTGCTATAAGTCTAGCAAGGAGGTACCAAAGTAATCCAGGAGTGGATCACTGGACAGCGGTCAAGAACATCCTGAAATACCTGAAAAGGACCAAGGATATGTTTCTCATATATGGAGGTGACAAAGAGCTCATCGTAAATGGTTACGTTGATGCAAGCTTTGACACTGATCCGGACGATTCTAAATCGCAAACCGGATACGTGTTTTTACTGAACGGTGGAGCTGTCAGTTGGTGCAGTTCTAAACAAAGCGTTATGGCGGGATCTACATGTGAAGCGGAGTACATAGCTGCTTCGGAAGCAGCAAATGAAGGAGTCTAGATGAAGGAGTTCATATCCGATCTAGGTGTCATACCTAGTGCATCGGGTCCAATAAAAATCTTTTGTGACAATACTGGTGCAATTGCCTTGGCGAAGGAATCCAGATTTCACAAGAGAACCAAACACATCAAGAGACGCTTCAATTCCATTCAGAATTTAGTCCAAGTGGGAGACATAGAAATTTGCAAGATACATACGGATCTGAATGTTGCAGACCCGCTGACTAAGCCTCTTCCACGAGCAAAACATGATCAGCACCAAGGCTTCATGAGTGTTAGAATCATTACTGTATAATCTAGATTATTGACTCTAGTGCAAGTGGGAGACTGAAGGAAATATTCCCTAGAGGCAATAATAAAGTTATTATTTATTTCCTTATATCATGATAAATGTTTATTATTCATGCTAAAATTGTATTAACCGGAAACATAATACATGTGTGAATACATAGACAAAAACAGAGAGTCACTAGTATGCCTCTACTTGACTAGCTCATTAATCAAAGATGGTTATGTTTCCTAACCATAGACATGAGTTGTCATTTGATTAACGGGATCACATCATTAGGAGAATGATGTGATTGAATTGACCCATTCCGTTAGCTTAGCACTTGATCGTTTAGTTTGTTGCTATTGCTTTCTTCATAACTTATACATGTTCCTATGACTATGAGATTATGCAACTCCCATTTACCGGAGGAACACTTTGTGTGTCACCAAACGTCACAACGTAACTGGGTGATTATAAAGGTGCTCTACAGGTGTCTCCGAAGGTACTTGTTGGGTTGGCGTATTTCAAGATTAGGATTTGTCACTCCGATTATCGGAGAGGTATCTCTGGGCCCTCTCGGTAATACACATCACTCAAGCCTTGCAAGCATTGCAACTAATAAGTTAGTTGCAGGATGATGTATTACGGAACGAGTAAAGAGACTTGCCGGTAACGAGATTGAACTAGGTATTGAGATACCGACGATCGAATCTCGGGCAAGTAACATACCGATGACAAAGGGAACAACGTATGTTGTTATGCGGTCTGACCGATAAAGATCTTCATAGAATATGTAGGAGCTAATATGAGCATCCAGGTTCCACTATTGGTTATTGACCGGAGACGTGTCTCGGTCATGTCTACATAGTTCTCGAACCCGTAGGGTCCGCACGCTTAAAGTTTGGTTACGATCGTAATTAGGGTTTTTGTGTTTTGATGTACCGAAGGTTGTTCAGAGTCCCGGATGTGATCACGGACATGACGAGGAGTCTCGAAATGGTCGATACATAAAGATTGATATATTGGAAGCCTATATTTGGATATCGGAAACGTTCCGGGTGAAATCGGGATTTTACCGGAGTACCGGGGGGTTACCGGAACCCCCCCGGGGGTTATTGGGCCTACATGGGCCATAAGGGAGAAAAGGAGGGCCGACCAGGGCAGGCTGCACGCCCCCTCCTCCCCTAGTCCGAATAGGACAAGGAAGGGGGGGGGGGGCGGCGCCCCCCTTTCCTCTTTCTCCCTTCCTCCTTCCTTTTCCAACAAGGCAAGAGGGGGGAGTCCTACTCCCGGTTGGAGTAGGACTCCTCCAGGCGCACCCATAGGGCCGGCCGCACCTCCCCCTCTCCCTCCTTTATATACTGAGGCAAGGGGGCACCCCATGACACACAAGTTGATCTTCGTGATCGTTCCTTAGCCGTGTGCGGTGCCCCCTTCCACCATATTCCACCTCGGTCATATCGTAGTGGTGCTTAGGCGAAGCCCTGTGTCGGTAGAACATCATCACCGTCATCACGCCGTCGTGCTGACGAAACTCTCCCTCAACGTTTTGCTGGATCGGAACTCGAGGGACGTCACCGAGTTGAACGTGTGCAGAACTCGGAGGTGCCGTACGTTCGGTACTTGGATCGGTCGGATCGGGAAGACGTACGACTACTTCCTCTACGTTGTGTCAACACTTCCGTTGCCGGTCTACGAGGGTACGTAGACAACACTCTCCCCTCTCGTTGCTATGCATCACCATGATCTTGCGTGTGCGTAGGAATTTTTTTGAAATTACTACGTTTTCCAACAATTGTGGGTCACCATGACATGTTAAACCCTGCGGTATCAAAATATTTTTTTCCTTTTTTCGGCAGTGAGGGCTATCAAATTCTAATTCAATCCATAGCAGGGGAAACAGGTTCTGACAAAATTCGGAGATATCGGATTTTTGGTGGGTCTATCGTTCTTTCTATAACTTTGAATGTAATTAAACATCTACTGAAGTTATGTACTGTACTTTCAATTTTCTTTTTTTGTTTATGTCGTACTGGATACCGGAAACTAAAAGTTAGTATAGAAATATAGTCGAGAGAAACCCCTTAGAATTCTATTAAAAAAGGTCTTAAGTCTCAAGTTACATATTCCCTCCGTTCATAAATATAAGATGTTTTACATATTTTAATATAGACTAAAAAAGACCAAAATGAGTAAACAAATAATACGTCTATAAGGATTTGAATGAGACAAAAGTTAGAACAACTATAATAATAAAGAGAGGTAGTATCTTCTAACATTTTTTGGTAAACATTTGGGGTCAGGGCGCCGGCCGAACTCTCGACCGGTCGTGCACACAGCCAGCGCACACACGGGAAGATGGGTGGGACCACACACACCACTCGTGAGCAGCCTTATCCCCTCCAATTTCTTTCTCGTGGTAAAAAACATCGCCGGTCATAGCAAAAAAAAAAGACAGCGGATGCAGCAAATCGTTGTCGCTGTCGTCGTGAGGTCGCAGCTCCGCCTGATGAATGTAGCGAAAAACTTCGCCGTTAGTAGCAAAATCCAACTATGGTTGAAACCTTCTTTTCGTGGTCGGTTGAAGATTTCTGTGATGTCGGTTGAAGCTTTTTGTGATGCAGGTTGAAGCTTTTTGTGATGCAGGTTGAAGCTTGTCGCGACACCGGTTGAAGCTTTTCGTTGTGGCAGCGGTCGGTTCCAGCATCTGTTGTCGCTGTTTGAAGCTTTTTTTTGCATCGTTGTAGCTTCCCAGAACGCCGGTTGTAACATCGGGGGGTTGTCCCCCTTGAAGCATTTTGTTGTGGGTCCCTCCGATGGAGATCGTCGCCCATGGCCGAGGTTGCCGACGCGGTTGTAGCTCGCCGCGTAGCCAATGCCAGCAAAAATCCAAGGCCGGTTGCAGCAAAAAACTATGCTATGGGGGAAGCAGGGGTGCGGGATGGAGCACGACTGTGAGGGTGGCAGCCGGCGGCGAAGGCGCGGGATGGTGGAGCCTGCTAGGCGGCGACGGCGCGCGGCCATGGGATGGCCTGCGGCAGGATGCGCGCGACCACAAGAAAGAAATTGGAGGGACTAAGGTTGCTCACGAGTGGTGTGTGTGGTCCCACCCATCTTCACGTGTGTGCGCTGGCTGTGTGCACGACCGGCCGAGCGTTCGGCTGGCGCCCTGGCCCCAAACGTTTACCAAAAAATGTTAGAAGATACTCCCTCTCTTTATTATTATAGTTGTTCTAACTTTTGTCTCATTCAAATCCACATAGACGTATTTTTGTTTACTCATTTTGGTATTTTTTAGTCTATATTAAAATATTTAAAACATCTTATATTTATGAACGGAGGGAATATGTAACTAGAGACTTAAGACCTTTTTAAATAGAATTATAATGGGTTTTTCCTGACTATACTTCTATATTAACTTTTAGTTTCCGGTATACAGTACAACATAAACAAAAAAAGAAAATTGAAAGTACAGTACATAACTTCGGTAGATGTTTAATTACATTCAAAGTTATAGAAGGAACGATAGACCCACCAAAAATCCGATATCTCCGACTTTTGCCAGAACCTGTTTCCCCTACTATGGATTCAATCAGAATTTGATAGCCCTCACTGCCAAAAAAAAGGAAAAAAATATTTTGATACCGCAGGGTTTAACGTGTCATGGTGACCCACAATCCACAATCCACAATCAGCCTTTGCGCGAGACATTGGCGAGCGGTGAGGGTGACCATTAGAGCAACTCTAGCAGACCCCGCATCCGGCCTCGACCCGCAAAATTGAAGGAAATATCATGAGTTATGTGGTTTGGTGACCGAATGTTGTACGGAGTCCCGGATGAGATCACGGACATGACGAGGAGTCTCGAAATGATCGAGAGGTAAAGATTCATATATTGGACGATGATATTCGGACACCGGAAGTGTTCCGGGGATACCGGGTGCATATCGGGTCACCGGAAGAGGTTTCCGACATCCCTCCGGCAACTACATGGGCCTTAATGGGACAAGAGAGGGACAGACCAGCCCCTAAGGGGTTGGTGCGCCCCTCCCATATGGGCTGGCCAAATTGGAGTATAAAAGAGGAAGGATGGAAGGAAAAAGGAATAGGATTCCTCCTCCCCCCTCTTCCCTTCCTACTCCGAATAGGAATAGGAAAGGGGGAGGCAAAATTGGGAGGACCCCAAGTAGGATTCCTCCTACTTGAGGTGCCCCCTTGGCTGCCTCTTCTTCCCTCCAACCTATATATATGAAGGGGGCATCGCTAGAACACACACCAATAATTGTTAGCCGTGTGTGGCGCCCCCTTCACAGTTTACGCCTCCGGTTATATCTTCATAGTGCTTAGGCGAAGCCCTGCGCGGATCACTTCACCATCACCGTCACCACGCTGTCGTGATAATGGAACTCTCCCTCGACACTTTGTTGAATCAAGAGTTCGAGGGCCATCATCGAGCTGAACGTGTGCAGAACTCGGAGGTGCCGTACGTTCGGTGCTTGATCTGTCGGAACGAGAAGAAGTTCGACTACATCAACCGCGTTGTCTAACGCTTTCGCTTTCGGTCTACGAGGGTATGTAGACACACTCTCCCTCTCTCTTTTCTATGCATCTCCTAGATAGATCTTGCATGAGCATAGGATTTTTTTTGAAATTGCATACTACGTTCCCCAACAGTGGCATCAGAGCCAGGTCTATGCGTAGATGATATGCACGAGTAGAACACAAAGAGTTGTGGGCAGTGATCGCCATACTGCTTACCACTAATGTCTTCTTTTGATTTGGCGGTATTGTTGGATGAAGTGGCTCGGACCAACCTTACATGACCACGTTCATGAGACCGGTTCCACCGACAGACATGCAACTAGTTTTGCATAAAGGTGGCTGGCGGGTGTCTGTTTCTCCAACTTTAGTTGAATCGAATTTGACTGCGGCCGGTCCTTGTTGAAGGTTAAAACAACAAACTTGATAAATCACCGTTGTGGTTTTGATGCGTTCTTGCTAGAAGCCCATAGCAGCCACGTAAAACTTGCAACAACAAAGTAGATGGTGTCTAACTTGTTTTTGCAGGGCATGTTGTGATGTGATATAGTCAAGACATGATGTGATATACGTTATTGTATGAGATGATGATGTTTTGTAAAAGTTATTGGCAACTGGCAGGAGCGTTATGGTTGTCGCTTTATTGTATGAAATGCAAACACCATGTAATTGCTTTACTTTATCACTATGCGTTAGCGATAGTTGTAGAAGCAATAGTTGGCGAGACGACCACGACGCTATGATGGGGATCAAGGTGTTAAGTCGGTGACGATGGAGATCATGACGGTGCTTTGGAGATGGAGATTAAAGGCACAAGATGATGATGGTCATATCATGTCACATATTTTGGGGGGACCACACACACCACTCGTGAGCAACCTTATCCCCTCCAATTTCTTTCTCGTGGCCGCGCGCCGTCGCCGCCTAGCAGGCTCCACCATCCCGCGCCTTCGCTGCCGGCTGCCACCCTCACAGTCGTGCTCCATCCCTCACCCCTGCTTCCCACATAGCATCATTTTTTGCTGCAACCGACCTTGGATTTTTGCTGGCATTGGCTACGCGGCGAGCTACAACCGCGTCGGCAACCTCGGCCATGGGCGACGATCTCCATCGGAGGGACCCACGACAAAATGCTTCAAGGGGGACAACCCCCCGATGTTACAACCGGCGTTCTGGGAAGCTACAACGATGCACAAAAAAGCTTCAAATAGCGACAACAGATGCTGGAACCGGCCGCTGCCACAACGAAAAGCTTCAACCAGTGTCGCAACAAGCTTCAACCTGCATCACAAAAAGCTTCAACCTACATCACAAAAAGCTTCAACCGTCATCACAGAAATCTTCAACCGACCACGAAAAGAAGGTTTCAACCGTTGATAATAGAGATTCAACTGTAGTTGGATTTTGCTACTAACGGCGAAGTTTTTCGCTACATCCATCAGGCGGAGCTGCGACCTCACGACGACGGCGACAACGATTTGCTGCATCCGCTGTCTTTTCTTGCTATGATCGGCGATGTTTTTTTACGTCCATTTAGCGGCGGTGACAGACTGGCCGGCCGTCGTCGATGCAATTCCATGCAGGGAGCATCAATGGCGAGGGGCAACGGCAGAGCTATGACCGGAGCTACACCCATCGCTGCTGAGAGTTGAAACCGAAGGTGCAGTTGTTGCACTGGTCGAGGTGGTGACGAGATCGACCGATGAAGGTGGGCAGCGGCGACGAGGACAACCGGGGAGGGTGGAGATCGGCGACGAGGACGGCCGCCGGTGGGGACATGCCGACGAGGGGTAGGGACCGGCGAAGAGACAGCCACCGGAGCAGAGGAGACACGGCGCTGCACACCCGAGCGGGAGGAAGAAGACGCTGGGGCGAGCATGTGTTTTTCCACCGGATCTAACTGCTAATGCGGCCCACATCGAACAGCTGAGGCACGCGTCCGGCCGAAACTTTTGGGTCGGTGCGCGCGGCGCCTATCGCTGCCCCATCTTTTTGTAGAAGTACAATCTTCATACTTTTTTAGTGTTGTGCAACTTGCCATAGAGATGGATGTACCTAAGCCGATTGTCAAGCTCAACAACAAAGGAGTGGTTAGTATGATCAATGACACCCAAAAGAATTTATTATCCGTTGGACCTTCATTGAAGAGATCGAAAGGGGTGCCGAAGTCTAGACAAGATTGGTGCGGCTCTCGGCCAATGAGGCGACACACCTCCTAGGTAAGGAAGGAGTACATATTGAATTATGCAAATTATGGTTTCATGTCCCTCCGGAGTGTATTTTGAGCGCTGTATGACAGAGGTTTCGAACTTTTATGAATAAATGAAGCAAGCAATTTTCTTCTAAAAAAGAGAGTACAATTTGAAGGGACCTTTGGTCGTGTTTGTTAATACCGTTCACTCGCTTTCCTCGAAGTGATAGAAGGGTTTTGGCTCTTGTACAGTAAGAAAATATCATGGTTTCAGTACCACTACATGACAAGAAATATAGTCTGTTTGGTGTGATCCATTAGTGTCATCTAGCGCACTATCCTGTTTCAGTCCTGGCCTCTGCCATACGACACACTTTTCATCGTTAAACCCCGGTGCCAAGTGCTGAATGTTAGGTTGATCTCTATCCTGTTCGAACTCAACGGATCGAACGGGCCCTTGACTCACGCCCTGATCGGGGGCGCCCAACCAAACCATGGTTGGTGGGCCCCTGTGACCCGTGATATATAACAGAGGTGGGGGCCGGGACACGACTCACGAGGTTGAACACTGCCACCAACCCCACCGAATACTCCCTACCGATCTAGGATTATCGCGGTGCTCACGGGAAGCTCCACTACCACCGCCATCCACTCACTGCCATCACCGGCCACCGTCACCATGGCCGGCACCGGGAGTTTCTCGTCTGCACCAACAGAGGGTAAGTTTTCCGGAAATCCTACCCTACACGATCCCATGGATCTATCACTGAACTGTTGACTGACCGGCATTGCGAAATATCTTACTCAATCGTCAGGGTCAATAATATCTTCTACGGGCCACATCGCTCCAGCGTGAAAAGTGAAAAGCGAAAGCTTAGCAGAAGAATTTACAAGAGTATATTTGGCTGCGCCGTCATGCATGCACTGATACACGTTCTTATCCGATCTCTCGTAGTTTCGTTCCGCGCAACTTGGCAAGCAGAGCAGGAGTAGTGGTATTCGACATGGATTTCCACCGTCGGTGAGTCCCCGTGCCCACCCTGGCTGCCGGCACCCGTTTGCACACCCGCTCTGCTCAGAATGGGGATGGTGGTTCGCTCTTCAGTAACCAGCATTCAGTCCTCATCATGCATGCATGCATGCTCTGGCAGTATAAACTCTGGTTATGTGTTACTTCAGAAAAAGTATGCAGAGAAGGACTGGGAAATTCGTAGCAATTGTAGAAAAAACAGCTATACACATCAGAAGCATTCAGTATATGTACATAGAGATACAGTGAAATCTCTAGCCCTACACATCAGAAGTTGGAAGCTAGACCTCCATTCTCCAAGGCTTAGGCCCCAACGGAATAGATTCCACATTACATGTGTATATACATACAGATTCAGTGACATTTCTAACCGTACACATTGGAACTTGGAATCTGGATCTCCATGGCTTTTACTAGATGCCAAGTGATCGATCTACAATACATGTTACACAGGGCCATTGCCTTGTCCTACGCACCGGACTCTAAGAAAGTAGTACTATGTATACAAAGAGATTCAGTGACACTTCCAACCCTACATTTTGGAACTCCGAAGCTGAGATCTCCAAGGCTTAGGGTAGGTGACAACGGATCTATCCACAGGCCACAATACATGCATGTTGCTCCCTCCGTTTCTAAATATAAGTCTTTTTAAACATTTCAAATGAATTATAACATACGGATGTATGTAGATATATTTAGAGTGTAGATTCACTCATTTTGCTTCGCATATAGTTACTAGTTAAATTCTCTTAAAAGACTTATATTTGGGAACGGAGGAGTACTTGGGGCCATCGCCCTGTCCTACGTACCGGACTCCATCGCGTCCAACGTGCGGCTCGTGTTTGCTCCTGTCTCACCCTGCCGAGGGACAACTGCGGTCGAGTCACTGTTGCTCATTTCAGTAGTGCGCCGCCTCCGGCTCTCCTCTTCCCTGTCGCTGATGTATCTAAAGTGTGCATGAGGCCAGAAACCTGCAGCCATTGCGTTGATTATGGTTGTTTGTTAGATCAAATTCAGCAAGCACACATTAGCTTGTATCGACAGAGAAAGCAACGGAAAGTGCAGTTTCAAAATTGCAAAAATTAAAATAAAGTTGGTGTAGTCTGTTTCCGGAATATAGTCAAACATACGGTTCTAGTCAACTTATTTTCCTTTAAGATCTAAGATTTGGTATTTGCGGAACACGATTATACAACATTTAGGGCCTTTTTAGTCACAAGATTCTGGAAAGATAGGCATACGAAAGACACATAAATAGAATACGAATCCATGTGGAAAGCAGAGGAGTTAAAAACACAATCTTGTAAACATGGATGTTCAAGAGTAGGAAAAACAGGTGTACGAATAGTAATAAAGACAACCAAATTAAAATCAAATCACATAAAAAATATATATAATTAGAATGTTATCATCCCGCTAAAGACCTTCATCTCGTACTTCATAGGTATAAACTCTAAGAAGAGATCCAATAAATTGTAAAATTAGTGTATTTTTCTTTAAAGCGGACATCGAAAGACATTTCCTCCATTTCACTGAACCAGGAGGTTTGCTTTAGTAATCTTTTTCTACAACATGTTGCTGTTATGTGCCACTTGATTTTTTTGAAGGAAGAGAAAAGAAAACTAAATAAGCATATCAACATATTTCTTGTGCATCATCCGTTCCATTTCTTGTGCAACAAGTGACTTATTTAATACCCATGGCTTCATGGGATATTTTCCCCCGTGTATTTGTCTTCTAACATTTTTTTATTAGGTTGATTCTCCAACATATTTATGTTGCATACAGGACAAGGTAATGTCATTTCTCCCTTATCTTGTGTTTTTAGGTGTTACTTGATTCTTTTGTAAAAACCATTTCTTGAATAAACATCATTGAAGTTTATTTCCCTCGTGGGTAGCTGTCCATAAACAAATATTTTTATTGAATTTCATCAACATATGCCCTACACCTAATTTGTTCTGGACTTTGATAACCAGCGAACATCAGATTTTCAAGCATGACAAAACAAACATTTTTTATGACAATTTATGTTGTGAGGATGATAATTTCTTTTATCAAGCATTTTTTGTTAACATTTCCCTTTGTTTTAGAATCGTGCAATAATTTTCCTATATGCATGGATCCGTTGTGGGATGTCCTAAAGGTCAGCTAGCATTTTCCTAGTGTTCATTGTACTTAATTGCTCATATTAGGTACAAGTGTTACTCTTCTGTTTTGATGTGTCTCAAATTCTTAAAAGACATGTCTCAAATTTTCCGGCTAAAAAAAGATGTGTCTCAAACAAATACATCGAATCTAACGGTATGGAGTATAATCAGCTTGACTATTGTGGCTCAAACTTTTAAGTGTTTTTACTACTACTTTAGTGACACTAATTGAGATTAGTTAGTATGGACTAATTAGACGGCATCACAGACAATGGTGAGGTCTACGAGGGGCACTCGAGCTACTCCCTCCGTCCCATAATGTAAGACGTTTTTTGACACTAGTACTTGGCAACCTGATTGGGGAGTCACTTGTGGACCTCGCCCCAGTCCATTTGTGATGCCACCAGCGGGATTTCAAAACTCACATACACATGTCCATTTTCCCTTCCGCCCTTTATGTTTGCCTTTCATTATAAAGCTCCAAATTGTCTGCATGATGGCTTCTCCTGCTCTATTTCAACTCGATCATCCGTGGCCTCATTTGACAAACCAATATTCCATGCAACACGATGATTGGTTCTATTGCTTTGTCTGGATGTCAAATGCTCACCCATGAATCCAACATGGTGATGACAAATGATCACCATGCGAAGTAGACTAAGTTGTCATTTTTAATAAATGGTACATTTTCAAAGGGTCAATGATGTAGAAGAATGGTGATATCGGTGAAGATGTGAACCATCAAATTAAAGTCAGATGGACGAAGTGTTGTCAAGCTTCAGTCATCCTCTGTGACAAGAGTCCAACAAACTAAAAGGTAGGTTCTATAGGACGTTGATTCGACTTGTGATGTTGTATCACGCATAATGTTGGCCAACTAAGAGGCGACATGTTCAACAGTTAAGTGTAACAAAGATCCACATGCTGAGATGGATATGTGGCCACGCAGGAAATGATCAGGTCTGGAATGATGATATACACGATAGAGTTGGGGTAGCACTAATTGAAGAGAATCTTGTACAACATCGTCTGAGATGATTTGGACGTATACAATGCAGCTCTCCAGAAGCTCCGTGTGTAGTAGAAGATTAAAGCTTGCTGATAATGTCAAAAGTGGTCGGGGTAGAACAAACTTGACATGAGGGGAGTTCGTAAAGAGACATAATGTCACCAAAGAACTAGCCATGGACAGGGGATAGCTATCCACGTGCCAGAACCATTACTAGGTTTCGTGATCTTAATTGTTTCAGCTCTAGACTACCCCAATTTATTTGGACTGGAATACTTTATTGTTGTTGTTGTTGTTGTTGTTGTACTTTTTAATCTCCACTGTTGATTTACATAGAGATTTTTAAATCCTTATAGAGAAGGTGTACCAAAGTATACTACTTCAACTAAACAAGAAATCTTACGATGCTCCCAAATTATTAAGGGTTGTCCATTAATATTGATCTAATTGCTAGGAACTTTTTTCTTTGATAAGGAGGCTACAACCCTCTAATGGCTAGGATGGTGTACTACTTTGTAGAAGGTAAGAGGTAACTTTGGCTATGGCTAAACAAGTTTATTGCACACTTGTGCCGAGTGCAAGGAATATATTCGTTAAACATATTGTGTCAATGAAGGTATACAAAAGACTCATTGAGCAACAGTACAAATATAAGATCAAAACATTTCACCCAAATTTAAGCCATAATTTTTTATGAACTATTTCAATGGCACGAACTTGTAAATAGCTAGACAAAATGATAAATTTGGACTACATACAACACTTGATTAGAAATATAAGATGCTTATTAAACGTGCATATGTTAGATTACTTGGTATGGCTAAGCAATCAAGCATGACAATTGTGGACAGAATGCATCTCTTCAGACCAATTAACTGGAACGTCATCAAGATTCCATTGTGATCAATTGTCAGATTGTTACCAATTGTTATGGAAGGATGGTGGGGCAAGGTGGAGCCTCTTTAAAAAGCTCAACTAAATGAATGAATAGTACTGTCAACGTAATTATTTTTCTTCTTATTATTTTTCTGTTCATTCTTCACTTTTTCTATGCACCAAAGAGGGCCTTAACATGTAACTGAAAGTCCTCAGTCCTGATATGAAATACTCCAGATGCACCAAGAGTCCAGAAGAAGTATACCTTTGTCATCAGAGGGTGGTGGAAAGAACTGCAGGTAGCAAACAGACGCAATCACCATTCCTTCACGGACATGACAAACCTCGTCAGCACCGAAGAGAGTTTGGATATTTCCCGCAAAAACATGAATAGAAAAAAAAAAGAGTTCAGAGATAACAAAGCATAGGCGCGAGCTTCTGACCAAGGATGCCGCCAGCGAAGACGTCCTGCCAATGGTGCCAGTAGTCATCTACCCGCGAGATGGCGATGACAGCGGCGACGAGGAGAGGCAGGATGACGACGCACAGCTTGGCGACGTGTCCTCGTCGGTCGAAGACGGTGATCTTCCCGGCGAGGTACCACGACAGGAAGCCCAGGCCGGCGAAAGACCCTGCGCCACGGCACGACGAGAAGCTTATTAGGCATCGAGCACATAGTACACAGTACACGTAGATTGTTGCTGCTATCGCTTTGTGACAGTAACAGTGCAACTGAATCTAGTAAAGTGAATGGCATCTTACAGGAAGAGTGGCCACTTGGGAAGCTCTTGTGGCCTTCTTTGATCACGCTGGCGTCGCCGTGGCATATGACTGCTGTGGTGATGTTGTCGTACACCTGGGCAACAAGGGGACCAGTCTAAGTTTGGGTGCAAGATAAAATTCAGAGAAATCCGAGCGAGTGTCATTACAGCGATTCCATCAGGGAAGCAGCGCCAGAAGAAGTTGGGGCGCGGACGGCCCACGGCGTTCTTGATCGCATCCGTCAGGACGCCGGTGATCAGCACAGAGAACAGAATACCTACTTGTTCAATTGAGGCGCATCAGAACGAGACTTGTTTTTCCTGAGCACTGCATTTTCATTAACAACTTGAGGAAAACTACATAAACAAAGTACCAATTGTAGCATGGTGCAAATCATACGCATTCCGCCTCCAGATGTAGATGGCGATAAAGATGAGCATAGGTGCAATGACAGCAACGATCTGCGTGAAAAGACCTCAAATTTCAAACTCAGGAGATATACGCTTCCAAATTTAAATGTGGGAGGGTCGCACGCACCGGCACGGCCCAGACCGGGACGGTGTTGCTCTTCAACGGGTATCTGAGGTCCGCGATCATGCCTTCGCCGACGAAGCGGTGGAACGGCTCGATGGCGTTGAGGACGCATTCCATGGCGATCAGAAGGAGCAGCGCAACCCAGTCGTAGGCGTGCGACCTCGCGATCCTGACGCCATGCGACTGCATCGTGGCGAAGGGGAATGTGCACGCCGGAGCATTGGTACACGCCGGCGCCTGCATCTCAGCCTCTCCTCTGTCTATGTGGATCTATCTAACACTCCTTATCCGTTCCAATGAATGCAGGAGGAGAGACAGTGATGTTAGCGCATTTGCTCTCGACCCCGGACTCTTCCGTTTTCTTTTATTCCGTTATGGGGCGGCGCGTCAGCCCTTGTTTTATAGCACACAGAATGGAGGACTTGAGGACGACTGGCAGTTGCGAGGGAAATTTCGAAATCGGCTATGCAGTACAGTATTTTGGTAGCAATAATACTACACCTACGAAACCAACCTACTAAGAGTTACGTAACCTGCCTAACAAATCTATCGCCCCCCCTGATTTTCACCCGTGTGGGCCCCTGCCACATCCATCCATCCAATCGCAGTCCTACACGTTGCCTATTACGTAAAATCTGTACGTAACTTTACCTAGGTGTAGCATTGCTCTTTTGGTAGACCCCAAGATTTAAATGACTGACCGGGAATCTGCACGGAGTTGACTGACTTGCGGCACCGCGTATGGACAGCGACTGCAAACCGCGTTCTACGCGGTACCCACTAGGTCCACCACCCAGTTATATATGCTTGCATTTCTGTGCAATGGCAGTGGCAGAATCAATCGTGCTCTCAGGTCCTTGAAAAATTTATCATCAGTGCTAGCTGACCTGTACCCGCGGATCTGAGAAACTACTCCTAGTACCAATTCCAGCTTCAGAAGCAACCAGCGATTTAGAAACGGAAACTGAAGAAACAATTAGTACCAATTCTACACATCACTGCCAGCGGACCTGAGAAAATACTAAACTCATCTTCAGCAGTGCCCGCGGATCTGAGAAACAATTAGTACCAATTACAGTTTGAGAAGCAACCATCTTCAGTTCCCGCGGATCTAAGAAACAACCTATACTAATCGCAATTTGAGAAGCAACCATCACTTTTGACAAAACTTAATCGATCGTCAACCTTCAAAGGTCAGGCCAAAGGAACAAAAACTACTCAAGAGTACTAAATATTTCGAATGTTAGATTTGTGGGCTTTACCCTTCCCGAAGGAAAGGAGCCCTTTCAGAAATTCTCAGTGGCCCCGGAGGGCCAAAGAGGGGGTTTGGAAATAGTTTTCAACCAGCAATTGACGCGCCTCGGTATAACCTCACTAGCTGCGTCATTGCCCCAAGCGCAAAGATGCCTTTTCCAGGCCGCCCATCGCCCCATCTTATACCCGGCCACCCCTCGCGCTCCTTCCTCCACAACCGATGTGGGACAAAACTAACGCAACGCTGCCCCTGCACGGAGCAAAACAGACCGACTCAATGAATTATTAGGAGCGGGCGGGCCAGATATCCTTGCTGGGCCGTGCCTCCCCCTGGCCCATGCAAACCCGGGAGCCCAGCAGCCAGGTGATCCAGAGTCTCCTCCTCTGCGCTGCGCTTCTCTGCTTCTTTCTTCTTCCTCCTCCCGCAAGCCGACCTACGCCTCTGTACGCTCGGCGAGTCCGAGAAAAGTGCGGGATGAAGACGAGGTCGCAGACCACCCCGAAGCCCCTCAATACGGTGCGGCTGCCCCCCGTAGAGAGCCCCCGCACGAGGTCGAGGCCGAAGCCGAAGCCGGAGACGCGGAAGAAGGGGACCCTCGGCGACCTCCGCCGCCCCAAGAAGCCCCCAACCGCCTTCTTCTATTTTATGTATGTCCAATTCTTCATCTGTGTTTAGTCTCGTGTCTTCTTACTGGCGACTGCTCTGCTGAGAAGCAATTGGGATGCGGTATTAGGGGTTTCTCTGGCTTCTCGGCTGGGCTGTTCGCTCGCAACCTCGGGCTAGTTAGGATATTACACCTCTTCGGATGTGCGGCAGTTCTGTTGAGAAACTTTGAATCGGTGCGTGCCTTAGTGGTGGTGTTCTGGTGCAGAGAGCTCTAGTGAGCCCCCATGTCCTGGTAATAAGATACTACTATTCTGAAGATGTTTCATCTCAGTCTAGCAGTCAGAGGTGCATTTGTTTGTTCTCTAATCGATGGGTGCAGCGTTGTTGGGACCTAGTATCTTATTTTGTCAATTCGAACTGTTTTCAGCTTATCTGAAAACCGGAACAGTTAATAATCACTGATATATAAACAAAAAATGTACTATGTGCTGTTGACTTACCCCAATGTTGATGTTCCAAAATGCTTTAAGTACTGATAAAGAACAACTGCTCCTCGCAAGTAAAGAATAACTGCAATAGGACATTATCGCTGCACCATATAAACGTTTTCTGCTTCATCCAGTCATCATCTTTGAACATATTGATTGCTTATCCTTTGGGTTCTTCACATGGCTTTAGGTGTAACACAAATACCAAACATCCTTCCTGCTGTCCTGGTGTTGAACATTTAATCTATCGTGGACACAATGACTACAGAGATAAATAATTCATTCCTCTGTCCATCGTAGACTGTTAACCAGGGCACCAGGCTAAAATGATGAAATTGCTGTACATATGATCCATGCTTTTCGAGTCGAACGACTAGTCGTTGACTAGTCGAGGAGTCGTAACTGCAAGGTCGACTCGACTAATTGGCTGAGTCGAGCGACTCAATCGACTAGTCGTTGACTAGTCTAAGAGTCGTAACTGCAAGGTCGACTCAACATGTCGACTCGACTAATTGGCTGAGTCGAGTGACTCAATCGACTAGTCTAGGTTTATGAGTCGAACGACTAGAAGTTGGCCCAGCCTGTCATTTTTTTTTCTATTTGCTTGCCCAATCCCCCCGTGAAACCTAGATCGCCCCAGTTTTCCCCTGACCCAAACCTATACTGGCTTACGCGAGCCTCTCCCTTGGCCACAGCCGCCACCCCACAATCCTGCCGGCCGGCGCCGCGGCAAGCTGGTCTGCTCCTCCCCTGGTTGCTGCTGCTGCTGGTGGTCTGCTCCTCCCCTGGTAACTCATGTCGACTATGAGTCTTGACTAGTCACAACTAGTCAAGAGTTGCTACCCCAAAACGACTCGTCGAATCGAAAACCTTGATACGATCTTGAATGTACGATTTGCATCCGACACTGAAATCAAATAGTGGAACAATGCTTTCAGCTTATCAGTAGCACCGGAACGGTTAACTCATGCTTTCAGCGTTGTTCGGACCTAGTATGCTTTTTTGTCAATTCGAACTGTTTTCAGCTTATCAGTAGCACCGGAACGGTTAATAATCACTGATGTATGAACAAAAATGTACTATGTGCTGTTGACTTACCCCAATGTTGATGTTCCAAAATGCTTTAAGTGCTGATAAAGAATAACTGCTCCTCGCAAGTAAAGAATAGCTGCAATAGGACATTGTCGCTGCACCATATAAACGTTTTCTGCTTCATCCAGTCATCATCTTTGAACATATTGATTGCTTATCCTTTGGGTTCTTCACATGGCTTTAGGTGTAACACAAATACCAAACTTCCTTCCTGCTGTCCTGGTGTTGAACATTAATCTATCATGAACGTAATGACTGCAGAGATAATTCCTCTGTCCATCGTAGACTGTTAACCAGGGCACCAGGCTAAAACAATCAAATAAATAACGAAACTGCTGTACATACGATCTTGAATTACGATTTGCATCCCACACTGAAATCAAATGGTGGAACAATGCTGATAGACTGGCATCGGACGGTGGCTGGAGTGCATCGGACATAAATCTTACATGGATGTGTCGTACGCATAGCAACGGTCAACAAATAATGCAAACATGCGATGTATGTTGCCAAACGCCTATCTCTGTCCCTGTGCGACTCATAGCTTGCATGCCTCAGTACATGTCTGATTTCACAGCACTCCTTATGTTTCACGTTTGTGTATTTAAATTGTTTAATTAATTGTCTAATTAGAAATATCTGTAGGCAAACATAGGCTTTTTTTCGCTAGAACCTAGTTGATTTCCATGGGCATCAAGAAAGAATCCTGTGTTCCAAATGGGGCCTTAATGTTCTCTTTATTTATATGATCATTTCATTGCCCTGGTTAAGATGTTTCATCGCTTGCACTGAACCAATTTTACTGAAGCTGGTATATTCTCTTGAAGGGAGGATTTCCGGAAAACGTTTCAGGAAGAAAATCCAAGTGTAAAAGCAATGCAGGATGTAAGTTTCCATCATTTAAATTTGAAGCTTGAGGTTGGCTTTCTTAGTCTTGTAATGTAATATACCTTTCACTGCAGGTAGGGAAGGCATGTGGTGAGAAATGGAATAAAATGGCATTTGAGGTTGGTATTTTCCTTCCAATAGCCTGATGATGTCTGTGTTGCATTAGGTTGCTGTCTGGTATTATAATATGGTTGATAGGAATATATGTAGTGGAGATGTCGTTTGGTTTCTTTGATGATTCACTTATTTCCGTTTTGTTATTGGAAATCAATAGAAGCTTCTTTGTCCAATCATGAAATGCAAAACCTTGCCTTGATATTTTATTCAGCAAGATCCAAATTTCGCAATGAAAATACCGTCCTTTTCCGCCTGTCCCTTGTACCTTGCCGATGTGCCTAGTAGCTAGATCAAGTTCATTGCTTATCCCAATCCAGAGAAACAGCTGAAGGGATGCACTGACACAGGTTGTAGGTTTAACAGTGGAAGTTTCATAACCTGTATACTCAGAATTAATTTTGTAGGATTGTAAGCTAAGTTTCTTATTGATGATGGTACACTATTGCACATTTACTATCATTTACATGTTGGTAGTAGGTTTATTGTTTCTATTTAGCTGGCTACACTAAAAAAATTGAAGTCCCTACCTGTAGACAGTTCTACACATATGAATCCACTTAACACTGATGATGATAATGACCCATCTTTGCTATACCGGTCATATTATTGTGAAATTTCTCATTTAGGAAATGTAATTTGGCACATAATTATTTAGCAGTTATGTCTTCCCATTGACTTGTGTAAGACCACATTACATAATTTGGTGGAGTTATAAAACCGTCTTCTAACTGTAAAAGATCCATTCAAAAGTATGCTTACAAAAGGAAACTATGTTGCCAAAACTGCTAGACAATACATTATGTTGTATTCTACTGATGTTAACATTTTCACCTTGTTCTTCGCACCAGGAAAAGGTGAAGTATTATGATCTAGCTACCGAGAGGCGTGCTGAGTTTGAGAAGGCGATGGCTCAATATAACAAGAAAAAGGTGTTTGTTGTACATGTATGTGCATATTTTATCCTATTTCTCACTCATCTGATCATTTTTTGTCCTACTTCATGTAGATAAATGGTGAATTGTCCGAAGAATCAGAGTAGAAGTGAACATTGGGTTCTGTTGATGCCACAAGTTAACTGGATGAATCATTCAATTGTATATTACATGCCTGAGCATTGTATGAGTTCTATTATCTATAGATGGCTAGAATTCTATACACCGAAATGTAACGTCAGTGTTACAATGACTCACTTCAGTCTCATATTGGCACTATTCACCCGAACGGCCGAACTAATGTGTTGTGGGCAGTACGTTTACTGTTTCCGAGTGACATTTCAATAGCTGTAAATTTTAATCATAACTCGTACACATTAATTAAACAGGAGGCCTGTTAACCTACTGCTTGACAACTAAACTAAAAGTACTATGAGTGTGGAAATATCAACAATGACTCCGTGGCCCAATGGATAAGGCGCTGGTCTACGAAACCAGAGATTCTGGGTTCGATCCCCAGCGGAGTCGTTTTTCTCTCTCAATGCAGTTTTTTTGTTCCAATTTTGTATTCTGGTGCAGTTTCGTTCCTAAAAAAAAATCAAACACAAAATTTTATTTATGCCATTGCCATCTACTATATGATGGAGCTTAACCTTTCGGTTGAGGCAGTTTTTTTGTTTCCAATTTTGTATTCTGGTGCAGTTTCGTTCCTAAAAAAAATTCAAACACAAAGTTTTATTTATGCCATTGCCATCTACTGTATGATGGCGCTTAACCTTTCGGTTGAGGCAGTTTTTTTGGTTCCAATTTTATATTTTGGGTGCAGTTTCATTCCTAAAAAAATTCAAACACAAAGTTTTATTTATGCCATTGCCATCTACTATATGATGGCGCTTAACCTTTCGGTTGAGGTTATGAATAGGACCGACGCTCATTAAAGAAAAAAAAACAAGGTTAATTGAGATCAAGTGCGGAGTCGTTTTTCTTTCTCAATGCAGTTTTTTTGGTTCCAATTTTGTATTCTGGTGCAGTTTCGTTCCTAAAAAAATTCAAACACAAAGTTTTATTTATGCCATTGCCATCTACTATATGATGGCGCTTAACCTTTCGGTTGAGGCAGTTTTTTCCGTTCCAATTTTGTATTTTGGGTGCAGTTTCATTCCTAAAAAAATTCAAACACAAAGTTTTATTTATGCCATTGCCATCTACTATATGATGGCGCTTAACCTTTCGGTTGAGGTTATGAATAAGATCGACGCTCATTAAAGAAAAAAAATACAAGGTTAATTGAGATCAAGTGCGCAAATCAAAAACTTCACGGTGGCCTTGTTGTCATCAATCTGTAATAGTTCGTTTCTGCCCTTCGTAGTCGTTGGCTTTGGGAAGAGCGGCTCACCACCGTCAAACCTAGGGTTGGCTTGGGAAACCCTTGCAACCTACACAACTGAGACATCAAATACAAAGTTTTATTTATGCCGTTGCCATCTACTATATGACGACGCTTAACCTTCCGGTTGAGGTTATGAATAAGATCGACGCTCGCTGAAGAAAAAGTACAAGGTTAATTGAGATCAAATGCGGAAATCAAAAACTTTACGGTGGCCTTGTTGTCATCAATCTGTAATAGTTCGTTTATGCCTTTCGTAGTCGTTGGCTTTGGAGAGAGCGGCTCACCACCGTCAAACCTAGGGTTGGCTTGGGGAACCCTTGCGACCTACACGACCGAGACATCAAATACAAAGTTTTATTTATGCTATTGCCATCTAGTATATGACGATGCTTAACATTCCGATTGAGGTTATGATTAAGATTGACGCACGGAAGGAAAAATGTAAGGTTAATTGGAGTCGTTTTTCTCTCTCAATGTAGTTTTTCTTTCCAATTTTGTATTCTGGGTGCAGTTTCGTTTCTAAAAAAAATTCAAACACAAAGTTTTATTTATGCCATTGCCATCTACTATATGATGGCGCTTAACCTTTCGGTTGAGGCAGTTTTTTTCGTTCCAATTTTGTATTTTGGGTGCAGTTTCATTCCTAAAAAAATTCAAACACAAAGTTTTATTTATGCCATTGCCATCTACTATATGACGGCGCTTAACCTTTCGGTTGAGGTTATGAATAAGATCGACGCTCATTGAAAAAAAAATACAAGGTTAATTGAGATCAAGTGCGCAAATAAAAAACTTCACGGTGGCCTTGCTGTCATCAATCTGTAATAGTTCGTTTCTGCCCTTCGTAGTCGTTGGCTTTGGGGAGAGCGGCTCACCACCGTCAAACCTAGGGTTGGCTTGGAAAACCCTTGCAACCTACACAACTGAGACATCAAATACAAAGTTTTATTTATGTCGTTGCCATCTACTATATGACGACGCTTAACCTTTCGGTTGAGGTTATGAATAAGATCGACGCTCGCTGAAGAAAAAGTACAAGGTTAATTGAGATCAAATGCGGAAATCAAAAACTTTACGGTGGACTTGTTGTCATCAATCTGTAATAGTTCGTCTATGCCCTTCGTAGTCGTTGGCTTTGGAGAGAGCGGCTCACCACCGTCAAACCTAGGGTTGGCTTGGGGAACCCTTGCGACCTACACGACCGAGACATCAAATACAAAGTTTTATTTATGCTATTGCCATCTAGTATATGACGATGCTTAACATTACGGTTGAGGTTATGATTAAGATTGACGCACGGAAGGAAAAATGCAAGGTTAATTGGAGTAGTTTTTCTCTCTCAATGTAGTTTTTCGTTCCAATTTTGTATTCTGGGTGCAGTTTCGTTCCTAAAAAAAAAGTCAAACACAAAGTTTTATTTATGCCATTGCCATCTACTATATGATGGCGCTTAACCTTTCGGTTGAGGCAGTTTTTTTCGTTCCAATTTTGTATTTTGGGTGCAGTTTCATTCCTAAAAAAATTCAAACACAAAGTTTTATTTATGCCATTGCCATCTACTATATGATGGCGCTTAACATTTCGGTTGAGGTTATGAATAAGATCGACGCTCATTGAAGAAAAAAATACAAGGTTAATTGAGATCAAGTGCGCAAATCAAAAACTTCACGGTGGCCTTGTTGTCATCAATCTGTAATAGTTCGCTTCTGCCCTTCGTAGTCGTTGGCTTTGGGGAGAGCGGCTCACCACCGTCAAACCTAGGGTTGGCTTGGGAAACCCTTGCAACCTACACAACTGAGACATCAAATACAAAGTTTTATTTATGCCGTTGCCATCTACTATATGACGACGCTTAACCTTCCGGTTGAGGTTATGAATAAGATCGACGCTCGCTGAAGAAAAAGTACAAGGTTAATTGAGATCAAATGCGGAAATCAAAAACTTTACGATGGCCTTGTTGTCATCAATCTGCAATAGTTCGTTTATGCCCTTCGTAGTCGTTGGCTTTGGAGAGAGCGGCTCACCACCGTCAAACCTAGGGTTGGCTTGGGGAACCCTTGCGACCTACACGACCGAGACATCAGATACAAAGTTTTATTTATGCTATTGCCATCTAGTATATGACGATGCTTAACATTCCGGTTGAGGTTATGATTAAGATTGACGCATGGAAGGAAAAATGCAAGGTTAATTGGGATCAAGTGTGCATATCAAAACTTCATGGTGGCCTTGCTATCCTCAATCTGAAATAGTTTGCTTCTGCCTTCGCATTCGTTGGCTTTGGGGAGAGTGGCTCACCCGTATCAAACCTTGGGTTGATTTGGGTAACCCTTGCGACCTTCACAACTGAGACATCTTTGTGGCGGCCACAAAGGGTGGTGGTGGGCGATGGTCTTCACGACACTTTCTAGGAATCAACTTGGCTTGATGGGTTGCGGCCTCGAAAAATTTACGATCTATCCAAAAGAAAGAACTGTTCGGTTCAGAAAGCACTTTCCAACAATTTCCGGGTCTCCCGGTTGAAGACCATTGAGGGCATCACGATTGACCATCTTAACGAATTTGTTACTCTCTGGGAGAAGCTCTCTCACATGCACCTCAACCCCGACATGACCGATACTATCTCTTGCAAGCTCACCAAAGACGACTACTACTCCGTGGCTACGGACTACAACGTGCAATTTCTTTGTTTAGTCGACTCAGATATGACTAGGAATGTTTGGAGGATCCGGGCCCCCCTAAGTGCAAGTTCTTCATTTGGCTTGTCATCAATAATACGTTTTTGACGCTGAATGGTTACAAAAAAAGGATGGCCTAATTTCAACCACTGCCCCCTTTGCAAGCAAGTTCAGAAATCGACGGCTCATCTTCTTTTCAAATGTTGCTACTTGATCAGATTTTGGGACATGATTAAAGCGGGGCTAGGTCTCCATGATGTCCATCCTCACGATTTAGCCATCGCCGACTCGGTGAAGACTTGGTGGAGCACTATCGCGTCTAGGATGACGCAACCGCGAAGGCTGCTAACCTCTCTTATGCTAATCGTCTCGTGGGAAATCTGGAAAGAGAGGAATGCTAGGGTATTCCATAACACTGTGGTGCCTGTTGGTGTTTTCGTCGCGAGAATCAAAGAAGAAGCGGGGTTGTGGTGCCTTGCCAGTGCTAAACATTTGTGTAACGTGATGCCACGAGAGTGATGTATTGTATGGGGCCTTTGGCCTTTTGAAATTTGGTCTAAACCTCTAAAACTCCTTATTCAATGAAAATGGCAAATCTTTTGCCTAGCTCAAAAAAAATATATATGGTGACTACTTTGCTTCCACTTCATCCTGGTATCGATAATTTGACGGTTTTTGGGAGTGCAGATGAAAATAAACCATTTTAGAATACAAACATGAAGTTGGGACTTGATGGCCAAAGTAGAGGGCTGAAAATAAGATCCCCCAAATTCAGTTTGGCGAACATAGTGCTGGCGCATGGCATGGCAACTGTTGGGGAATCTTGTGCGCTCCTCTCTAACTGTGATCCACCGGTTCTAAAGCGAAACTGAGATGAGAAAGAATCAGGTGCCGTATTGCCCTGACTGGAGACGATGATGGAATAGAGACCATGGATAAAACGTCCCGTCGCACTTTTCTTTTTCAACTTAAAGCAAACTATTCTTGCCGACCTTACATATATCATCCGAAAGTCCGAGCCATTGTGTGGGCGTGCTCTTGATTTCACGCGGGAACAATGGCCAAGGCGATGCCAGACCAGAAATCCGGCGATGCAGCGACGGCGGCAGCGAATCCGCTCGAGTTTCATGTGTATGGCCCCCGCAACCTGTCGTCCATCAGCTGGAAAGATCTCCTCAGCTCAAGCTGGTCAGTATACTCGGCACATTTACACTCACACTTGCCCAGGTCGCCTCTGGGAATTACTGGAAGTTTATTGCGATGGTTGACGCAGGAAGAACGCCAACTACCGGCGGATGGTGATCGCGTGCTTCATCCAGGGGGCTTACCTGCTGGAGCTGGACCGGCAGGAGAAGCGCGACGAGCGCACCGGCCTCGCGCCGCAGTGGTGGCGCCCGTTCAAGTACAGGCTCGCCCAGGTGCTCGTCGACGAGCGCGACGGCTCCATCTACGGCGCCGTCCTCGAGTGGGACCACCAGGCCGCGCTGTCCGACTACATCCCATTCCGCCCCACCCGCGCGCCGGTGGCCGTCGTGGCGCTGCGCGGCACGCTGCTCAAGGCGCCCACGTTCCGCCGCGACGTCGTCGACGACCTCCGCTTCCTGGCCTGGGACAGCCTCAAGGGCTCCGTCCGCTTCGCCGGCGCGCTGGCGGCGCTGCGGGACGCCGCGCGCAGGTTCGGCGTCGGCAACGTGTGCGTCGGCGGGCACTCGCTGGGAGCCGGGTTCGCGCTGCAGGTGGGCAAGGCGCTGGCCAAGGAGCGCGTCTTCGTGGAGTGCCACGTGTTCAACCCGCCGTCCGTGTCGCTGGCCATGAGCCTCAGGGGGTTCGTCGAGACGGCCGGCGAGCTGTGGGGCCGTGCGCGCGCGTGGATCCCATACGTGGGCTCCCAGCCGGCTGCGGACACGAGCGGCGGCAACGCCGGCCACAGTGAAAGTGAGGCGAGGGCGTCGCTCGCGCAGTCGGGGATGGGAAGGTGGCTGCCGTACCTGTACATCAACACGAACGACTACATCTGCTGCCATTACAGCGACGCAGCGGGCGGGACGGCGACCGTGGCGGTCGACAGCGGGGGCGGGAACGGCGGTGGCAAGGCGGGGGCGGCGACGATGCTTGCGGTGTCCAAGGGGCCGAGCAAATTCCTGGCAGCGCACGGTCTGGAGCAGTGGTGGGCCAACGATGTCGAGCTGCAGGTGGCACTCAACCACAGCAAGCTAATCGACCGCCAGCTCAGGTCGCTCTACGCCGCGCCGCCCGCCGCACTGCGTGCCCGGAGTTAGGCTTGTGCCGTCGTTTTACCCGGGAGCAACAAAATACTTCCGATTCCATTTAAAAATGTAACACTTCCACTTCGGTAGACCCTGTAAACACAAGAACGGCCGAGATTGCCCAATACCCCTTTATAACAAAAGACAGGATAGACATATTTTGAAAAAGCTTTCACGCCGGCTCGACCGCCCGCAAAAAAAAAAACAGGCGAA